>NW_028300457.1:554538-578533 GCF_049724085.1 Artemia sp. Qi Xiang Cuo
TAAATCTAGCTCAGAAAAGTCGAAAATAGCAAACTACATATCCCAAATCATAGGTTTCAGACAACACATACCAATGAAAGACTAAGAAATCCAGCTCAGAAAAGTCAACAATAGCAAACTACTCATCCCAAACTATTGGTTTCACACAACATTCACCTACGATATACTAGGAAGCTTTAGCTCAGAAAAGCCTGAAATAGCAAAATAAACATCCCAAATCATAATTTTCTGACAACACATACCTATGAAAGGCTAAGAAACCTAGCTCAGACAAGTTGAAAATAGCAAACTACACATCCCAAATCATAGGTTTCAGACATCACACACATATGAAAGACTAAGAAATCCAACTCAGAAAAGCCTGAAATAGAAATTTACATATCCCATATCATAAGTTTCAGACAGCATTCACCTACGAAATACTATATCCCAAATCATAAGTTTCAGACAGCATTCACCTACGAAATACTAGGAAACCTTAGCTCAGAAAAGTCTGAAATAGCAAACTACTCATCCCAAACTCGAAGTTTCAGACAACAAACACCTATGAGTGACTAAGAATCCTAGCTCTGAAAAGTCCAAAAGCAAACTATACCTCCCAAATCATAATTTTCTGAAAGGACACACCTATGAAAGGCTAAGAAATCTAGCTCAGAAAAGTCAAAAATAGCAAATTAACCATCCCAAATCATAGGTTTCAGTCAACACACACCTACGAATGGCTATGAAATCCTGCTCAGAAAAGTCAAAAAAGAGCAACCCACACACCCCCAAATCATAGGTTTCAGACATCACACACCTACGAAAGACTAAGAAATCCGGTTATGAAAAGTCAGAAATAGCAAATTACATATCCCAAATCATAGGTTTCAGACAGCACTCACCTATGAACGGCTAAGAAACCTAGCTCAAAAAAGTCAAAAATATCAAACTATTCATCCCAAACTATTGGTTTCAGACAACAAACACCTATGAAAGGCTAAGAAATCCAGCTCAGAAAAGTCAAAAGTAGCAATCCATCCACCCCAAATCAGCGGTTTCATTGAACACACACCTATGAACGGCTCAGAAAACTAACTCAGACAAGGCAAAAATAGCAAACGACACATCCCAAATCATCGGTTTCAGTCAACACACACCAACGAAAGACTAAGAAACCTATCTCATAAAATTCAAAAATAGCAAACTACTCATCCCAAACTATTGGTTTCAGACAACATTCACCGATTAAATTCTAGATAAACTTAGCTCAGAAAAGCCTGAAATAGCAAACTACACTTACCAAATCATAATTTTCTGAAAACACATAACTATTAAATGCTAAGAAACATATCTAATAAAAGTCTTAAATAGCAAACTAAACATCACAAATCATAGGTTTCAGACAATACACACCTATGAAAAGACTAAGATATCCAACTCAGAAAAGCCCGAAATAGTAATTTACATATCTCAAATCATAAGTTTCAGACAGCATTCACCTACGAAATACTAAGAAACCTTAGCTCAGAAAAGTCTGAAATAGCCAACTACTCATCCCAAACTCGAAGTTTCAGACAACAAACACCTATGAACGGCTAAGAATCCTAGCTCTGAAAAGTCCAAAAAGCAAACTACACCTCCCAAATCATAATTTTCTGAAAGGACACATATATGATAGGCTAAGAAATATAGCTCAGAAAAGACAAAAATAGCGAATTAACAATCCCAAAACATAGGTGTCAGTCAACACACACCTAAAAATGGCTAAGAAATCCAGCTCAGAAAAGTCAAAAAAATAGCAACCCACACATCCCAAATCATAGGTTTCAGACACCAAACACCTACGAAAGACTAAGAAATCAAGTTATAAAAAGTCGGAAATAGCATATTAAATATTACATATCATAGTTTTCAGACAACACTCACCTATGATCGGCTAAGAAACCTAGCTCAGAAATGTCAAAAATAGCAAACTAGTCATCCCAAACTATAGGTTTCAGACAACAAACACCTATGAAAGGCTAAGAAATCCAGCTCAGAAAAGTCAAAAGTAGCAATCCACCCCTCCCAAATCATAGGTTTCAGTCAACACACACCTATGAAAGGCTAAGAAATCCAGCTCAGAAAAGTCAAAAATAGCAAACTACATATCCCAAATCATCGGTTTCAGTCAACACACACCAACGAAAGACTAAGAAACCTAGCTCAGAAAAGTCAAAAATAGCAAACTACTCAACCCAAACTATTGGTTTCAGTCAACTTTCACCTACTAAATACTATAAAACCTTAGCTCAGAAAAGTATGAAATATCAAACTATACATCCCAAATAATATTTTTCTGACAACGCATACCTATGAAAGACTAAGAAATCCAGCTCAGAAAAGTAGAAAATAGCAAACCACATATCCCAAATCATAGGTTCCAGACACCACACACCAATTAAAGACTAAGAAATCCAACTCAGAAAAGTCAAAAATAGCAAATTACATATCCCAAATCATAAGTTTCAGTCAACACACACCAAGGAAAGGCTAAGAAACCTAGCTCATAAAAGCCTGAAATAGCAAACTACTCATCCCAAACTATTTGTTTCAGACAACATTCACCTATGAAATACTAGGAAACCTTAGCTCAGAAAAGCCTGAAGTAGCAAACTACACATCCCCAATCATAGGTTTCAGACAACACACATCAACGAAAGACGGGTGCTCGGGGAGAGCCTTTGAGGGTCTGTGGGTCCCTTGAGGGCCGGTGGTACTTTGGGAGCTCCGGGGGACCTTTGGGGACCGGGGGGGCCTTTGGGGGGCTGCGGAGGGCGTTTGGGGGATAACATTTCGAAATTTTTACTTTTTAGTTTACTTTTTTTTTGCGGCGCATCCCTGCGGCGCATCCTGCGGCGCTTTCCTGCGGTGCCTCCCTGCGGCGCATCCCCTGCGGCGCTTTCCTGACCCGCGGCGCACCCCTGTGGCGCACCCCTGCGGCGCATCCCGCGGCGCTTTCCTGGCCCACGGCCTATCCCGGCGGCGCTTCTCTGGTCCGGGGACCTTTGGGAGCCGGGGGAGGGCCTTTGGGGCACAGGGAGGGCCTTGGGGGCACAGGGAGGGCCTTTGGGGGTCTGGGGGGCAGTTGGGGGCCTGGAGGACATTTGGGGACCGGTGGAGGGCCTTTGGAACCCCGTTGGTCCTTTGGGAGCTCGATGGGCCTTTGGGGGGCCCGGGGATGGCCTTTTGGGGTCTGGGTGGTCCTTTGGGGGCGCCGGTGGTCCTTTGGGAGCTTGGGGGACCTTTGAGGCCCGGAGTCTTCCTTCGGGGTTGGGGTAGGAGGGTTGGAACCCTGTGGGGTTGGGTTGGAGGACCTCACAACATTGTTCAAATGAAACTTGTGTATTATAACGACCACAGACTTTCACCATTAATTTCTCTTCTAAAATCTCTTCAAAAATCATCTTTTAAAATGTCTCTAACTTTTTCGCCGAAATAATTCCATAACCTGTCTAAAACAGTTTCGACCAAATAATCCCTAAACGTAGTTCAGCGTGTTCCTTTTTTTTTGGCATCTCTGCGCTAATGTATTTCAAATTAATAAGAAACCTGATTCCCGCGCTAAAGCAATTCTTCGCTAAGATGTTTCTTGGAGAATTGTTTCCATGGCCTTTGGTTATTAATATCCTTTGGAGTTCGACCAAAAGATTTGTTTCCGAGGCAAAGACATTATTAACTTGGATTTATTCCTGGAGAATCATTTCTATGCGAAAATTTTTTAAGTCTGAGAGATGATGTCATTGGTTGATTGATCTGTCAAGAAAGGGGGATTAATTTGTTGTTTCTAAGGGGAATTATTGATTCACGATAGGTGAATTGAGGTCGACAGCACAGGTGTTCCAAGGTTGATGTTGTTGTTGTTGTAAGTGCACGCTCTCAGCGAATGTCAAGGTCGATGTTGTTGTTGTTGACAAACTTTGATTACGCAATCAAGTTCTCGGAAATTCACTTCCCCCTCGAGTCCTAGATCAATAACATTGTTCCCGTTAGAATTCAATGCGCATGTGCAACCTTCGTTCCGGAGTTATTACACATAGAAACATCAAATAAATCGACCTTGGAAAAAGAAGTCATTGACCCCATTAGCCACGTGTTCTCCCTAATGACTCTATACCCATATATGGAGCCCTGTCCGTATTCTATGCCCATATAAGGAGCCCTGTTCGGAGTAGCACCCCCACTTCTACTGCGAGGCGTTGAGGAGGGGACAGCCCCTTTCATATACGGAATAATTTCTGTTCGTTTTGAGTGTTAATGTCGCTCCTTACTTTCAGTTTAAAAAACTTGTTTTTTTATCTAATTTCTGATCGTTTTTTAGTTAATGCAGCTTTTATTTTGGCTCACCGTCATTGAATAAGTAAACAAAATTTTCAAAAAAATTTACTTTTCTTTTGCTAAATGGATGTCTCTAAATTTGGTTATGACGTAATTTACAAATTAAATTACGTAACGAACTTCTATATTCGTATATTTTTCTTCTGGCTAAAAATACAAAGTTGCAGATTTTTGCAGATATGAGCTTGAAACCTATGTAATAGGGTTTTCTGATACGATGAATCTGACGGTGTGATTTTCATTAAAATTCTTTCACTTGTAGGGGATGTTTCCCCCCTCTTTAAAAAATTGGGTAAATTTTCTCAGGCTCGTAGCCTTTGATGAGTAATACTAAACTTAATAAAATTTATATATTTAGAATCAGCATTATAAACACATTCTTTTGATACGTTTATTGACATCAAAATTCCGTTTTTAAAAGTTTCGATTACTATTAAGCCGTATCGCTTGTTTTTTTATTGTATTTTTTTTATTACGTATATGTTATTACGTATATGAGGGGGTTCTCCCCTTAGTCAATACCACGCTCTTTACGTTAAAAGTTAAAAAAAAATTGATTCACAAACCCCTGAATCACAAAGGCCGTTTAATTAGAATAGATAGCTCTTTTGAAAGCACTAAAAAAAAAATTGTAGCGTAAAGAGCGAGGTATTGACTTGGGGGAGAGCCCCCTCAAATACATTATAATTTCTGTTCATTTTAAGTTCTAATGTTGCTTCTTACTTTCAGTTGAAAAAACTTGTTTTTTAATTTAATTTCTGATCGTTTTTTAAACAATGCTTGGAAATCCGGCGCCCCCTTCATAGAAATGTCCCTTACCTAAAAGAAACATCCTCCACGGAAATATTATCCAGAGTAACCCCCTCCTCTAGCCCTCCCCCCCTCCAGAAAAAAAATCCTTCCTGAAAATGTCTGTATACTTCCCAATAACCAATAAATAATGCTGGCAAGTCTAGCGTCCCCTTCATGGCAATTTCCCTTCCCCCATGAAAACTTCCTTCATGGACAGATCCTCAAACATAACCCCCGACCCACCCACCCCCCCCCCCCGCCACTACCAAAATAAAACCCTCCTGATAACTTCTGTATACTTCCCAATAACCAATACTATATGTTAACATTGGGCAAAGTTCATAACTTTTAGCCCTCCCCATGGGGACTTTGGGGGAGTAAGTCATCCTAATTGACATATTTATCATATTTTCGACCATGCTGAATAAAATCGCTATCTCAAAATTTTGATCTGGTGACTATGGGAAAAAAATAAGCATAGGAGGGGGCCTAGTTGCCCTCCATTTTTTTTGGTCACTTATAAAGGGCACTAGAACTTTTAATTTTTGTTCCAATGAGCCCTCCCACGATATTCTAGGACCACTGGGTTGATACAATCACCCTTGTGAAAAAAAAAAAAGAAAAAAAACAGAAAAAAACAAACAACAAATAAACACGCATCCGTGATCTTTCTTCTGGCAAAATATGGAAAATTCCACATTTTTGTAGATAGGAGCTTGAAACCTCTACAGTAGGGTTCTCTGATACGCTAAATATGATGGTGTGATTTTTATTAAGGTTCTATAAATTTTAGGGGGTCTTTCCCCCTTTTTTTGAAAATCAGCCAAATTTTCTCAGGCGCGTAACTTTTGATGGGTTGCACTAAACTTGATGAAAGTTATACATTTGAAATCAGCATTGAAATTTGATTCTTTTGATGTATCTATTGGTATCAAAACCCGTTTTCTAGAGTTTCGGTTACCGTTGAGCCGGGTTGCTCCTTATTTACAGTTACCACGTTCAAACAGTTCGTTACTACGAACTGTTTGAAAAACTATTCTTTTCCAAGGAATATATCCTTATCTCCATATTTTTTTTTTCCGTACGGTAGTTTTTTTAAGACATATAAGCGAACATAACTGTTTTCACTTTAAACTTCCCAACTTTAAGTGGTCTTGCCTTAAATTTCGACTAAGCATTTCTTTAGTATTTCTATCCAATCTCGGCCAGGGTTACACCACTGTCACGGTGGCTCCCTAGCATGATTAAATAAAAAAAACAACAGTTTTTTAAACTGACAGTAAGGAGCGACATTAAAACTCAAAACGAACAGAAATTATTCCGTATATGAAAGGGGCTGTCCCCTCCTCAAAGCCACGCTCATTAAGCAAAAGTTTAAATCTTTATAAAAAAATTATTTTTTAAAAAAATAAAAACTTTATCGTATATAGAGAGGCATTGAGGAGGGGACAGCCCCTTTCATACACGGAAAAATTTCTGTTCGTTTTAAGTTTTAATGTCGCTCCTTACTTTCAGTTCTAAAAACTTGTTTTTTTTATTTAATTTCTGATCGTTTTTTAGTTAATGCAGCTTTTATTTTGGCTCACCGTCATTGAATAAGTAAACAAAATTTGCATAACAATTTTACTTTTCTTTTGCTAGATGGCTGCCTCTAAATTTGGTTCTGACGTAATTTACAAATTAACTTACGTAACGAACTTCCATATTCGTATATTTTTCTTCTGGCAGAAAATACAAAGTTGCAGATTTTTGCAGATATGAGCTTGAAATCTATGTAAAAGGGTTTTCTGATACCCTGAATCGGACGGTGTGATTTTCATTAAAATCATTTCAGTTGTAGGGGATGTTTCCCCCCTCTTTAAAAAACTAGGTAAATTTTCTCAGGCTCGTAACCTTTGATGAGTAATACTAAACTTAATAAAATTTATATATTTAGAATCAGCATTATAAGTCCATTCTTTTGATACATTTATTGACATAAAAATTCCGCTTTTAAAAGTTTCGATTACTATTGAGCCGTATCGCTTGTTTTTTTTATTATTTTTTTTTATTACGTATATATTATTACGTATATGAGGGGGTTCTCCCCTTAGTCAATACCACGCTCTTTACGTTAAAAGTTAAAAAAAAATTAATTCACAAACCCCTGAATCACAACGTCCTTTTAATTATAATATATATCTCTTTTTAAAGCACTAAAAAAAACTGTAGCGTAAAGTGCGTTGTATTGACTTGGGGGAGAACCCCCTCATATACGTAATAATTTCTGTTCGTTTTAAGTTCTAATGTTGCTTCTTACTTTCAGTTGAAAAAAATTGTTTTTTTTTAATTTAATTTCTGATCGTTTTTTAAATAATGCTTGGAAATCCGGTGCCCCCTTCATACAAATTACCCCAAAGAAACATCCTCCACGAAAAGATTCTCCCGAGTAACCCCCTCCTCCAACCCCCCCCCCCACCAGAAAAAAATCCTTCCTGAAAATGTCTGTATACTTCCCAATAACCAATACTATATGTAAACGATGGGCAAAGATCATATCTTGCAGCCCTTCCCCTGGGAACTGTGGGGGATTAAGTCATCCTAAAAGACATATTTATTAGATTTTCGACTATGCTGAACATAATGGCTATCTCAAAATTTTAATTGAGTGACCTTGAGAAAAAATGAGCGTGGGAGGGGGCCTAGTTGCCCTCCATTTTTTTGGTCTCTTAAAAAGGGCACTAGAACTTTTAATTTGCGTTCTGATGAGCCCTCCTACGATATTCTAGGACCACTGGGTCAATACGATTACCCCTGGGGAAAAGAAGAAAAAATAAAAATAAACACGCATCCGTGATCTTTCTTCTGGCAAAAAATTCAGAATTCCACATTTTTATAGTTATGAGCTTGAAACCTCTGCAGATGGGTTCTATGATACGCCTAATATGATGCTGTAATTTTCATTAAAGTTCTATAACTTTCAGGGGGTTTTTCTCCCTTTTTTCGAAAATCAGCCAAATTTTCTCAGGTGCTTAACTTTTGATGGGTATAATTGATACAATTTATATATTTGAAATCAGAATTAAAATCTGATTCTTTTGATGTATCTATTTGCATCAAAATACCGTGTTTTAGAGTTTCGGTTACCATTGAGCCGGGTCGCTCCTTACTTACAGTTCGTTACCACGAACTGTTTGATATGCTACTTATTTTGTACTAATTGAGTACAAAAATCTCGTACTAATCTCGTTTGGTCAGCTCAATATGAACGTATATCAAAGACTAGCCGACTTCACCCAATTTCTTTTACTTCACTTCCGTCTAGCTATATTTTCAACTTGAACCCTTTTTTTATTATTTACTTCAGTGAAGCCTAAAGGTTTTTTTCAAGTCTTTTTCAGCTTTTTCAGTTCAATAGGTCTTTTTTAAGCCTATATTTATATGTTCTGTTTTATTCAATAACTTTTACAAATTTTTGCGCCGATTGCCATTCTATAGTAAAATTCATTATCTCCTTATTTTTAAGGGGGGGGGGGGTTTCTATTTTCGCAACTCTGTATTTTTTGAAATCATTTAAGTTTCTCTGCCTAAAAGTGTTTGTATTCTATCAGTGCTGTATTTTTCAGTTGAGTTTTAGAGCACTTTTAACTAAGTTTTGCGCCGCATTTTCTAGCCCTTATTTGTTCACAAAAATGCAATTTTTATGATATACAGGTTGCCAGTTTTAATCTAGCTTTAATTACTATGTTATTTGCCAAAGAAAGAGAGAAAATAATTCCCTTGGCAAGGCTGAATAACATTGATAGATTGATAGATAGATAGATAGATATTTATTGGCAAAAGAACTATCACAAGTCCTAGTGGGCCAAATTCGCATTTCTTAGTAAAAAAAAATACAATACAAAATAATACAATAACAACACATAGTTACCACTGTAACGAGAACACAACAAGTAACAGTAAGAAAATACAAGTCATAAATATAGGTCATAATTATAAAATATTTTATAGGTCATAATATAAAAAGGTAAAAAGGGTAACAAATAAAATAACCAAAAATTCAAAAATGAAAAAATAATATATACAAAAAGTTTAAATTTTTGGCAAACTTACGGGTTGTGATTTTGGTTGATTTTATTTGTAAAAAAGGGAATAAAATTTTTTTATAACGTAAGGTAGAAAAGCGTATGGGAGAAAGGTTGGGGATGGATTGGGACACTATACGGGGGTGGCGATTTCTTATGGGTGAGTGGCGGCTAGGAAAGAGGTTTTTCAGTACGGGGTTTTATTTGCGCTGACTTCCCAAAACGGAGGCAAAAAATTTTTCTTCTGGACTCGAGGGTATCAAGTTTTGAAGTTTTAAGGAGGAAGAAATATGGGACATAGCCTTCTTTATAAATAATCCTCAGGGCTCTTTTTGGAATATTTTTAATTTTTTTGGTTGCTTCAATTGAGAGGCCAGGATGTCAGACAGGAAAAGTGTACTCGACCAAAGGACGTGCAAAAGAAATATATACCTTTAGTGGCTGAAATTGGGGGCAACTAAATTTTTTCAGAAGTTTCAGAGGAAAAAGTGACAAGTTTGCTTGACGGAGGATGTTATTTACATGGGTGTCCCACTTCAAATCAGAAGATATGGTAACACCTAGGAGTTCAAAGGAAGAAGCTGAAATCTCAGGAGGAATAGGATGAGGGAAAAGAGGAGGGTACTTGAAGAAACTGACAGATAATATGGTGGATTTACAAGGATTAACCGTCATATCAAAATAAGAAGCCTCACCTGTAATGTTATAGAAGATACCCATTGGATTGCTGTAAATACTTTTATAACACGTCTCTACAACTGTTAAGTCATCGACAAATTTTCTCATGACTGGGTAATCCATTGAAAGATTTTTAGTCATGACAGAACACAAGTGGGGACCAAGACTATCACCTCTGGAAATACCATTGTGAATAGGAAGGCGCCTGAAATAGCAATATTGATATTTGACTGCCTGTGATCTGTTAGAAAGAAATGAGGCAACGAACTTTGCTAAAAATGTCTCGACCTGGAATTCTTCGATAAGTTTTTCTTCCAAGATATTATGGTTAACCAGGTCAAAAGCCTTTTGTAGGTCAACAGAAATTAGGTTTAGACAGGTGTTTGGTCTCTCAAGTAGTCTCCCCATGGAGTCAACGAGGTGGATAAGGTAATGTGAGGATGATGAACATTTAAGATTATCAAATTGTCTAGGATCCACAAGGGGATGAACTTGGTCCCTAAGCCAGTCAAAAAGAAAGTTTTCATATAATTTTGAAAAAATAGAAGTCAGAGAGACAGGACGAATGCCATCAAAGCCAAGCCTACCGTTTTTCTTTTTTATTGGAGTTATGAAACCTTGTTTCCAAAGGGTAGGGAACAGTCCAGATTGAGTGCACTGATTGAAAAGAATAGAAAGGGGCTTTGAGAGGTAATCACTGAAGGCTTTAGTACGCGGGACAGGAATATCCAGTGGGCAAGTGCTTGTTTTTTTTAAATTTTTCAATTTTTTTTACCATGGCAAATGGGGAAATGTTAGGGAAATTAAAGGGGGTTGCAACACTAGGAGTTACATAGGATAGGGAAGGGAGAAATGGACCATTGAAGCAAGGAATTTGCACAAATTATTTGCTGTTCTCTTTGGAGGTTCGTCTAAATTAAAGTTTAGTGGTTCTGGTCTCTTGCCGGCAAGTATTTTGATCTGCGGATACCAATTTTTGGGTTTATCGTGGCACAGGTCCTTAGATTTATTTTTATAATAAGTTCTGGCAGATTTTCCAATTTTTTTTAAAAGTATTTTCTTAAATTATTTGCTTTCTCTAGTTTACCTTATTTGAATAAGTTAAATTTTTTCCGGATTAACATTTTAATATGATCATTTATATAGGGTTTATCATTAGAGCATTTTCTAAACTTTTTTTGGGGAAAATGAGCCATATAATTGTCATTCAGTCTTTGTGGAAAGTAAGGATTTTGTCATCAAGATTATTCAGATCATAAATGTCAAACCAACATTCCTTGGACAACCAAGAGCCAAATGAAAAAAGATCAGAATCACTGAGGAGACAGTAAGATCCGCTTGTGGTTGTGAACGAGTGTAGGAAAGACGAGGAAGGGGATAAAAGCATACAGTAATTGTAACTACCACCTAAGGGAGGCAGGGCTTGGGGAGGACTGTAAAATTTATTCATATTAGAACAAATGACATCAAGGGACATATTTCCTCTTGTTGTTGGAATTTTAACTAATTGTTTAATATTAAGACAAGTACAAATAGAGTCCATCTTGAGGTCATTTGCATCACCTAGTAAAAAAATACCACCATTTGGATACTTGGATAAAAAAAAAAGTCAGCACTATTCTGGAAGTGCTGTATAAATTTACGTTTTTGGTCGATATTTTGGTTTGGAGAATAATAAAAAAAACTGCTGCTACTATTATATTAAAAGGACGGGGGAGAATTGAAAAGGGCAATTTCAATTTCCAATCAAATGAGCCCCTTTTGAAATTTCTACAACAACTTTCTATATAAACCTTATTTGCCCCCAGGGCATAACTTACAACCCTTGCACTAAGGGCTCCGATGGGGCTATAATCGTAGAAGACCTAATCTCCAAAACTTTTGACTACTTTGAAGAAAATGGATATCTCAAAATTTTGATTGGAAGTGTTCGGGGAAATGGTGGGTGTGAAAGGGGGGCTAGTTGCCTTTAAATCACTTTCGACTATTTTAAGGACACTAGACCTCTCAATTTTCAGTTGATTGATCCCTTTTTGATGTTTTTACAACATCGCTTTCTATAGAAACCTCACATGCTCCCAGGGTATAACTTGCAACCCTGCCACTGGGGATTGTGGGGAGGATGATTTGTAATCCTGTAAAACATAAATTTCAAGACTCTCACATACGTCGAATAAAATGGCTATCTAAAAAGTTTGACTGGATATGTTTGTGGATATGGTGGGCGTGAGAGGGGAGATCGCTGCCCTCAAATCACTTTTGACTATTAAAAAGGGCACTAGCCCTTTGAATTTCCAATCGAATGAGCCCTTTTTCAAGTTTCTACGACAAATGTTCCGATAAAAACCTTATATACCCCCTGGGCATAACTTATAACCCTTGCCCTAATGACTGTGGGGGGAGTGTCCTGCTCAAAAGTATAATTTCCTGACCTTCACACTGCGTGGAAGCAAATGGCAATCAAAAAATGTTGATTGGATGTATCTGGAGAAAAGGTGGGCGTGGAAGGGGTGTTAGTTGCCTTCCAAACACTTTCAATTATTAAAAAGGGCACTAGCCATTTTAATTTACAATCAAATGAGCCCTTTATGAAGTTTCTACGACAAAACATTCTATAAAAAGCTTATACGGCACCAGGGCATAGCTTATAGACCTTGCCCAGAGGGTTGTGGGGGAATGTCCTCCTCAAAATTGTAATTTCTATCTGGAAATCGATTACACTAACCAAAATGGCAATCTCAAATTTTTTATTGGATGTGTTTGGGGAAAAGGTGGGCGAGAGAGGGGGGCTAGTTGCCCTCAAAACTTTCGACTACAAAAAGGGCACTAGACCTTTGAAATTCCAATCGAATGAGCCCTTTTTCAAGTTTCTACGACAAAGACTTCAATAAAAACTTATTTGCCCCCAGGGCATAACTTATAACCACTGCCCTGAAGACTGCGGGGGGAGTGTCCTGCTCAAAGATATAATTTCCTGAACTTTAACTGCGTAGAACAAAATGGCTATCTCCAAATTTTGATTGGATGTGTCTGGGGAAATGGTGGGCGTGGGAAGGGTGTTAGTTGCCTTCCAATTACTTTCGACCATTAAAAAGGACACTAGCAATTCAATTTCTATACGAATGACCCTTTTTTGAAGTTTCTACGACAACATGTTCTATAAAAACTTTATGTGCCCCCAGGGCATAACTTACAACCCTTGTCCTGAGGGCTGTGAGGGGGTTGTTATCCTCAAAGACCTAATTTACAGAACTTAAAACTACGTTGAATAAAATGACTATCTCAAATTTTGATTGAATGTGTTTTGGGAAAAGGTGGGCGTGAGAGGGGGGTTAGTTGCCCTCCAATCACTTTCGACTATTAAAAAGGGCAATAGCCCTTTGAATTTCCAATCGAATGAACCTTTTTTGAAGTTTCTACGACAACACTTTCTATAAAAACCTTAAATAGCCCCAGGGCATAACTTACAACTCTTGGCCTTAAGGCTGTGGGTGAGTGTCCTCTTCAAAAAATAATTTCTATCTGGAAATCAACTACGCTGAACAAATTGGCTGTCTCAAAATTTTCATTGGATGTGTTTGGGGGAATGATGGGCGGGGGGGGGGGGGCTAGTTGCACTCCAATCAATTTCGACTATTAAAAATGGCACTAGCCATTTGAATATCCAATCGAATGAGCCTTTTTTGAAGTTTCTACGACAACGCCTTCTCTAAAAACCTTATATGCCCCCAGGGCATAACTTACAACCTTTGCCCTGAAGGCTGTGGGGGAGTGTCCTCTTCAAAAATATAATTTCTATCTGGAAATCAACTACGCTGAACAAAATGGCTATCTCAAATTTTGATTGGATGTGTTTGGGGGAATGATGCTCGTAGGGGGGGGGGGCTAATTGCCCTCCTATCACTTTTGACTATTAAAAATGGCATTAGCCCTTTGAATATCCAATCGAATGAGCATTTTTTGAAGTTTCTACGACAACGCCTAAAATAAAAACCTTATATACCCCCAGGGCATAACTTACAACCCTTGCCCTGAGGGCTGTAGAGGGAGTGTCCTCCTCAAAAACATAATATATATCTGGAAATCAACTACGTTGAACAAAATGGCTATCTCACAATTTTTATTGGATGTGTTTTGGGGGGCGCGGAAGGGGTGTTAGTTGCCTTCCAATCATTTTCGACTGTTAAAAAGGGCAGAAACCACTCCAATTTCCAATTGAATGAGTTCTTTTCGAAGTTTCTACGACAACTTCTTCGATACGAAGTACCCTGCTCTAAAGGAAAAAAAATATAATAAATGATACATTGTGCAAACATCGTTCTTATATGGCCTCAGGGCCTAACTTAAAACCCTTGCCCCGAGGGTTTTGGGGGAGTGTCCTCGTCAAAAACATATTTTCTATCTGGAAATCAACTACGCTGAACAAATCAAACTACGGATGTGTTTGGGGGAATGATGGACGTAGGGGGGGGGTTAGTTGCCTTCCAATCACTTTCGACTATTAAAAAGGGCACTAGCCCTTTGAATTTCCAATCGAATGAGCCTTTTTCGAAGTTTCTTCGACAACGCCTCCTATAAAAACCTTATATGCATCCAGGGCATAACTTAAAACTCTTGACCCGAGGGTTGTGGGGGAGTGTCCTCCTCAAAAACGTATTTTCTATCCGGAAATCAACAACGCTGAACAAAATGCCATCTAAATATTGTGTTTGGATGTGTTTGGGGGAATAATGGGCGTGAAGGGGGGGGGGCTAGTTGCCATCCAATCACTTTCGACTATTAAAAAGACCACTAACCACTAGAATTTTCAATCGAATGAGCCCTTTTCGAAGTTTCTACGACAACTCCTTCGATATGAAGTGCCTGGGTATGGAGAAAGAAAAGAAAAAATAATACATTGGGCCAACATGGTTCTTTACTTAGGCAGCGCTATTGCGCTGCCAATGATAAATATAAGATCTATTGCTATTTGTAATTAAAATTTTTTATTTTAAATAGAATAAATTTTTCCACTAAAAACTGCATTTTTTAAGGCCAATCTTGATGAATGACGTCATAATTGAAGGTAGTAACCATATATGAAGTAATAAGTGAATGCAGTATTAATACGCACTTATTTTTCAACAAGATAATATAATACATACATAATGGATCGATTAAGGTCATTATAAATGGGGACTATGTAAGTTTCAACGGATATAGCTTAAACCAAGTTAAGAAAAGCTACAGCGTGACATAGTGACTAAAAATAAGATAATAAAAGCATCTTTTGAAATGCTGCTTATCTAGGGTATGGTGCCATACTGAGGATCGTGTCTTATTATTCCAACTAAGATAAAGCCTAGGATTTTCCTGTTTGTTCCAGAAAGAAGCGCTAATTTACAAAAAAGAAAAAAATAACATTTCCAATTTTGATTGGAAAGGCATTTTCTCCCGCCCCGCAATAGAAAGTTTCGCAGCATAAATTTCCAAGATGGAAAATTTTTCACTGCCCCCCCCCCTCGTATACAGTAGAGTCCACTGCTAGCAAAGGAGAAGGAAAAGTGGAAAAAAGATGACACGTAATTGCTTCTATTATAAAAATAATTTCCCATTTTTTTCATGTTTTTCGTCCTTATGTTGTCTGCAGAGGTTTTTGCTCACGGTAATCATTAATCTGTATACTGTTGTATTTTGAACTAACCATGCCCCATAAAGTCTTATATGTTAATAAATAATAAATTATATTTAATGATTCATCTATTTAAATAATTAATATTCTTTTCATTTACCTATGCTGGATGAAAATATTCCGTTTGTGGATTCAGAGAGAATCGAAAGAAATCCACACAGATTGATTCAGTAGCCTACAGGGGTATAACTGCAATGTTGAACCGACAGCTGGTGGAGGAAACCCAAAAGGAAAAGATTACTGTCGAAGAAGAATATGGAGAGCATTTCTAGGAATACGATCCAATATTTATTCCCTAAACAGCGACCTTGCCCACTGTCGTGTGAGTATTCAAACTCTTCCTAGATTTAAGGTTTTGTCTCTGCTTTTAAACTAATAGAAGTGAGCAATAATTGTGGATGTATGAATTTATGTGTTTATTTTTTTCTAAGACGGCTATATTTTTTTTCGGGAAAATTGACATCCTGATATATATTCTCGCATAAAAAAACGATATAGATAGGTAAGAAATCTGAAAATTTTTTAAGAGCCTTAATTTTGGTTTTTGCAAATGATGTCATGTAGTAAAAATTGTAATGAGATCATCACACTTGTCACACTTATGTGGTAAAATTGAAGATTTTCATGTATGAAGAAATTTATATTGAATTGCTTAAGGAGCAAAAACTTGTAATAGCAAAAATATTTGCATATATTTTGACAAGGGATTTCAACAATTCAAAACCCTAAAGAAAAAAGTTTCAAGCTTAGTAGAAATCGTTGTTAGAAATTGGACCGGGGGTAATAATAAAATATCTTTGAATAGCCTCAGTATGAAAAGACATTAAATTTCGTAAAGAGCAAAAAAATTGGTAATTGCAAAAATATTTGTATATATATTTAACAAGGATTATAATAATTCAAAACCCTTAAAAAAGAAAACCAAAAATTTGAAGATTATTATTAATCGTTGTTAGAATAATATCATTACTAATTTCTTTTCTTATAAGTTAAAGCAATGTCTTTTTACGGCATGAAAAAAGTTAAAAAAAAATTTTAAGTTCAGTTCAGAATCGCTAAAGTTATTATGTAAACTGCAATTACAGTAAGGAATACATAAAGGATCGATACAGTTCATTATAAATGGGGACTATGTAAGTTTCATCGGATATCCGGGTTGCAGCGGTAGCTAGCAACCTAGTAAGAGACGATCACGTCCAATGTTAAAAAATATAAAACCCCCCAACTCCTAAAAAAAGAGTCAGATCAAAACAAAAAGTACACCATTAGAACCGCCTTATCCGAATTCTCTATAATGGAAACTTACCGCCCTTTGGCTTGAATAACAAAGAAAATATATTGGGTTGAAAATCAAGAAAATTGACTTTTACCACGTTATTCTCCACAAACGGGAAATTTTTTTCTTTCCGCTTGATTTTTCTCCTCAGCTAGCTGGGCACTGGAAAATCATAGAGAGCTGTATAATAGCTCATTTTAAAGGAAATTGCAACATCTAGTGCCTTTTGTAATTAAAAATAAAATACTTTTTAAAGTAAAATCAGTTTTGTAAAAAAAATTGCATTTTTGATGTATTTTCATACTGCAGTCTTTTCAAAGATATTTGAATTTTGAAGCAATCAAACAGTTCATGGTAATGAACTCTATATCCGGGTTGCAGCGGTAGCTAGCAACCTAGTAAGAGACGATCACGTCCAATGTTAAGAAATATATCCGGGTTGCAGCGGTAGCTAGCAACCTAGAAGGAGACGATCACGTCCAATGTTAAGAAATATAAAAACCCATAGTTCCTAATAAAGGAGTCAGATCAAAACAAAAAGTACACCATTAGAACCGCCTTGTCCAAAACCCCTGTATAGGAAACTTTCTGTCCCTTGGCTTGAACAGCAAGGGAAATATATTGGCTTGAAAATCAAGAAAATCCGGGTTGCAGCGGTAGCTAGCAACCTAGTAAGAGACGATCACGTCCAATGTTAAGAAATATAAAAATTTTACAGTAAAGAACGATCTCTCTCCCATAGTAACTGATATGTTACATTAATCCGGGTTGCAGCGGTCGCTAGCAACCTAGTAAGAGACGATCACGTCCAATGTTAAGAAATGTAAAAACCCATAGTTCCTAAAAAAGGAGTCAGATCAAAACAAAAAGTACACCATTAGAACCGCCTTGTCCGAAACCCCTGTATAGGAAACTTTCTGTCATTTGGCTTGAACAGCAAGGGAAATATATTGGCTTGAAAATCAAGAAAAGTGGCAGCTACTACAACATTCTGCTTAAACGGGATATTTTTTTCTTTCTTGTTATCCAGAGATAGCTTTGCACTGGAACATCGTAGAAAGTTGTTCAGTGGCTCATTTTAAAGAAAATTAATTGGGTTAAAAACCTTTTGTAACTAAAACAAATTATTTTAAAACAGGATAAATTTTTCCACTAAAAACTGTATATTTGATGTCTTTCCATACTGCTTTTTTTTCAAAAAGACATTTGATTTTTGAAGCAATCAAACAGTTCGTGGTAAGTTTTTATTTTAAACTTTATATTCCATAGATAGCTTAGCACTGGAACATCGTAGAGAGTTGTTCAATGGATCATTTTAAAGTAAATTAATAACATTCAAGGACGTATCCAAAGGGTTTAGTGGGTTTGAACCCCCTCACCCAAAATGTTTTTCAGATTCATGATAACGAATATAAAATGAATAAAACAAAATTGAATATAAAAAAATATACAAAAATGAATATGAACAACTTTTTTATGCGTTTTTGAAGTTTTCCGGGTTGCAGCGGTAGCTAGCAACCTAGTAAGAGACGATCACGTCCAATATTAAGAAATATAAAAACCAATAGTTCCTAACAAAGGAGTCAGATCAAAACAAAAAGTACACCATTAGAACCGCCTTGTCCGAAACCCCTGTATAGGAAACTTTCTGTCCCTTGGCTTGAACAGCAAGGGAAATATATTGGCTTGAAAATCAAGAAAATTGACTTTAACCACGTTATTCTCCCCAAACGGGATATTTTTTCTTTTTTCTTTTTTTTTCTTTTCCACAGATAGCTTGGCACTGGAACATCGTAGAGGGTTGTTCGATAGCTCATTTTAAAGGAAATTAATTGGGTTAAAAATCTATAGTAACTAAAATAAATTATTTCTAAAAGAGAATAAATTTTTCCACCAAAAACTGCATTTTTGATGTCTTTTCACACTGCAGTCTTTCAAACATAATCGTATACCAGCGGTAAGATTTGAATCCACGCCTCCGAAGAGACTGGTGGCTAACACCAGTGTCTTGGACCACTCGGCCAGGCTGCCTCTCATAAATAAATATATATGTGAATTTGGGTTGCAGCAGTAGCTAGCAACCTAGTAAGAGACGATCAGTCCCATGCTAAGAAATATAACAAAACTCCTAAAAATAGAGTAAGATCAAAACGAAAGTACATCATTAGAACTACCTTGTCTGAAACCCTACTAGATAAATAATGAATGTCGTCATAGCTTTATATTAGAGCTATGACGTGAATAGAAAAACACGAAATTATATTGTTGTTTCTGATGACGTCATGAAATAATATCATTGCGCCATGACGTCAATAAAATCATTTTGCCGTGACGTCATAATTACTACTTAAGAACGACAAAGATGTAAATTCTCTCAGTCTTGATTAGAATTACAATAAAAAACGATCATTGGAATAACAAAAAATTGCATACCTTTGGAATTAGCTAGCTACTTGATTATTTGAGACTCGTCTCTTACTATTTAAAAGAAGAAAAAGCCATAGGCTTTTTCCTGCTTGTATTTATAGTTAAAAAACGAACTCAAGTCCAAAGAAACTGAACACTGTGGTTCATTTATATTATCTTCATTATTTTAGCTAGAATGTAAATAAACAAGTTTCTTTTTTAATTTTTAAATTGAAAAGATAGTGCTTTTAATTCCACATATTAAAAGTTTTACATTTAAGAACGAACTGTTCCCTATAGTAATTGAAGTAATAAAAGCAATCATTATATACATGATTATTTTAATATCCGGGTTGAAGCGGTAGCTAGCAGCCTAGTAAGTGACGATCACGCCCCATAGTAAAAGCTAAAATAACCCAAAGCTCCTAAAAAGAGTGTCAGATCAAAACAGTTTTGTTTTGAAGTATAAGTTTTGAAGTTTGAAAGTTTTAATGTATTGAAGTATACTATTAGAACTACCTTGTCCAAAACTCTATATAAGAAAATTTACAGTCATTTGGCTTGAACAACCAGGAAAATATACTGGCTTAAAAATGAAGAAAAGTGGCTGAAGCCACGATATTCTGCACATATGGCATTTTTTTGGTCTCCGTTTTTTCCTCCTCAGCTAGCTAGACACTGGAAAATCTTAGAGAACTGAATAATGGCTTATTTTAAAGGAAATTACTGCATCTAGTGTCTTTTGTAATTAAAAATAAAATGGTTTTTGATAATAATAGAAAGGTATCAAGAATTATACATGCTGACTAGAATCAAGCAGAAGCTAATATATTTGTAAACGATACTGCTTTTGGTGATACACCATTAGGAAGCGTTGATAGTCTTTTCTTATCGTTTACCATTCACCCTAGAAAAGAACCCTTTAGCCGTCGAAGTTCAGCGAAAGTCGAGTGTGGGTGGCTTAGTGACTACTATTGCTCCAGTATTTTTGCAGTGTAGAGGAAAATGGGTGGGTTGGACAGTAATGTTCTATGGGCCAAACGAAGAGCCAGACCCTATCCCAGAAGCATATTGGAATAACAAAACTCCTACTGCTGATATTAAAGATGAACAGATTGTTTCAGTTTATTGTGATCAAATTTTATTAGAGCCGACGCAGCATAAGGTTAGTTACCCAAAAGAGGATAGACCTCGAAACAACGCTGAAAAAGTTTGGACCTGAAAAAGGCGCAGGACAATTCTGCACCAGCTCTTCTAGATACTCCATCTTATCCTCTAGCACCTTCTCCTCCTCCTTTACCTACTCTTATTTCACCTTTTTCTTCTCCGTTAGATTCTCAGCCTTGCAATCAGCAGTCATCCCCTCAAGACAAGAATGTTTCACAAGCAACAATACCAACTATAACTGACAGGAAAACCCGCACATCTCGTCCCTCTTCAATGTCGTCATTGAAGAGTTAAAAAATAAAAAGAACCAGACAAAAGGGAATAGCGAAGAAATTGATATTAGGCTGAAAACACTGGAAATCTTGGACAAAAGACCAAGTGCCGATGAACGAGGCTAAGTATTGTTACTGTAGAGCGACTCGAACTTCTATCGTCCTTGTCAGGAGGAGTGTCCACTAGCCAATGCGCTACAGCAACTAATATTAGCAAAGTAATTATGGGGTTGATGATGTTTATAGTAAAGAACGACTTCTATCCCATGTTATAACTGAAATGGTCTATTGATCCGGGTTGCAGCAGTAGCTAGCAACCTAGTAAGAGACGATCATGTCCAATGTTAAGAAATATAAATATAAATAAAAAATTTTACATTTGTTTTTAAATCAGTTACTATTGGCTGAAGTTCGTTCTTTACTAGACATTTTTTAAAGGAAAATATATATTTTCTTACATAGTTTATCTATAAAATAATAAGGGAGAAGAAAAAGTTAATTGCTCCAAAATCGTATGGGATAATTTTCACACTTTTTTATTAAATCTTAGACACCATATACTGGTATATAATGGTATATTTGTTTCAGAAGTTACCAAGGTCCTGTGAAGATGGACTTGTCATTCTGCTAAGAAGGTTTTACGTTCAAAACACTGGGGTAACGATCGAGTGAATAGTTATAATAAAGAAAGAATATTTTACCGGTTATCTACTAATAACCATATATGACGTAATAAATGACATGACGTAATATCTAAAACCTATTGTGTACTAATAACCATATATGACTTAATGAGCGACGTGACGTAAAAATTGAAAAAATTAATTTTTATTTTATTTTCGTTTTTAGTTCAGAATCGCTA
The DNA here is from genome assembly GCF_049724085.1 of Artemia sp. Qi Xiang Cuo. Lineage (NCBI taxonomy): Eukaryota > Metazoa > Arthropoda > Branchiopoda > Anostraca > Artemiidae > Artemia > Artemia sp. Qi Xiang Cuo. Next base: position 576,086 of record NW_028300457.1, read on the forward strand.
AAGTTATGAACTGCAAAAATATTTATGGTGTCTGAACAATAGTTTTAATCTTTTAATTTAAACTAGAAAAATACCTGAAAATTTAAAAATTAGTTTAATTTTTTGTTAGGTTCTTAATACTTGATACGTGACTTAAACATTCAACTAATGGTTACATAATGGTTTCAATCAAGCAAGCTACACGAAAGTTAAAAAAAAACAGTACTATACTATATAGCATCTTGAAAAGAAATAAGCAAAGGTATTCAACCGACCAGGCGTATCGAGAATTAATAATTGATAGTGACAAACAGCGTTATTATAATGACGTATTTTATAGACATGCGAAAATTGAGACAGCCAAATAAAAGAGTAAGGAACGGTATGATAATGATGAAGATTACAGAGAAGCAACAATTGAGACAGCCAAACAAAAGAGCAAGAAACAGTATGATAACGATATAGATTACCGAAACAAACATAAGAAAAAGATGCTACCAGAATAATGGGTAGATACTGGGGTGACAAAAGCTATAATGAAAAAATTAAATTCTCTGCGAGGTTGTACCGAAGAACGCATAAGGACAAAGGGAAAAATTACATTCAGAAATACAAGAAGATGGCAAAAATGCAGGCTGATCTTTGTAAATTGAGAAACATTTTATGCATGTTTTATCGGGATCACGAAAAGTATTCAAATTACAGATTAAAATTCTCTTTGAAAGAGTGGATGCTGTTGAAAAGTCGGCTAGAAATGCTTTGGCAAAGCTTCATAGTAATATCCAAAAGAAATGTTGTCAGTTTAATGAAAAGCTTCCAAGGTATGGACTGGCAACTGCGGAACAGCTTATAGATACAATGGAAAATGTTCGACAACAGAGTGAATATACAGAGGCGTACTTCTTAGAAAATTCGTATATTAATTTTGGAAGGAGCAATTGCAGTTTATGTAGCAGCAATAAAAATATATATACAAGCATAATTATCAGCAGCGAAGGAAAAGCAATGTTTTTCAATTATGGCGAAAACGAGCCTGTTAGGGTTATTAGTATATGTGCTTGTAAGACTAATGATTTAGAACAAATTCCTGGAACACCGACTCAAGAAAAAAGTATTTCTAACTGTGTTTTAAACAGTTCTTTTAGTTCTACTGAATATTTGGCAGAAAATTCTCTGTGTAGTAGAACAAACTGTCCTGAAAAGTACGAGACAACTATTGAAAAATGCTCTGAATCTAGATCTGACAAGGAAATTATGATGGCTGAAGTCACCTATAACAATCTGAGTAAACATTCAAAACCAAAAATTGGGCAGCAGGTTACTTGGCAATGTCACCCTGATATCTGCAAGCTCTATCCGACGGATATTGAATTATGTCAAACTCTTTTTGATATCCTTGAAAATAATATAGCATTAAAATTTTCAACTGACAAAGTGGTTAATTTCTACCTTGGCGGCTTGGATTATTGTGACATCAATTACAGGGACACAAGAAAGCATGGGCATTCGTTATAATGTAGCCCAAATAAGGGATCCGGGTTGCAGCGGTAGCTAGCAACCAAATAAGAGACGATCACGTCCAATGTTAAGAAATATAAAAACCCATAGTTCCTAAAAAAAGGAGTCAGATCAAAACAAAAAGTACACCATTAGAACCACCTTGTCCGAAATCCGGGTTGCAGCGGTAGCTAGCAACCAAGTAAGAGACGATCACGTCCAATGTTAAGAAATATGAAAACCCATAGTTCCTAACAAAGGAGTCACATCAAAACAAAAAGTACACCATTAGAATCACCTTGTCCGAAACCCCTGTATAGGAAACTTTCTGTCCCTTGGCTTGAACAGCAAGGGAAATATATTGGCTTGAAAATCAAGAAAATTGACTTTAACCTCGTTATTCTCCCCAAACGGGATATTTTTTTCTCTTTTCTTTTTTTCTTTTCCACAGATAGCTTGGCACTGGAACATCGTAGAGGGTTGTTCAATAGCTCATTTTAAAGGAAATTAATTGGGTTAAAAACTTTTTGTAACTAAAATAAATTATTTCTAAAAGAGAATAAATTGTTCCACCAAAAACTGCATTTTCGATGTCTTTTCACACTGCAGTCTTTCAAACATAATCGTATACCAGCGGTAAGATTTGAACCCACGCCTCCGAAGAGACTGGTGGCTAACACCAGTGCCTTGGACCACTCGGCCAGGCTGCCTCTCATAAATAAATATATATGTGAATTTGGGTTGCAGCAGTAGCTAGCAACCTAGTAAGAGACGATCAGTCCAATGCTAAGAAATTTAACAAAACTCCTAAAATAGAGTCAGATCAAAACAAAAGTACATCATTAGAATTACCTTGTCTGAAACCCTACTAGATAAATAATGAATGTCATCATAGTTTTATATTAGAGCTATGACGTGAATAGAAAAACACGAAATTATATTGTTGTTTCTGAAGACGTCATGAAATAATAT
>NW_028300457.1:579033-604299 GCF_049724085.1 Artemia sp. Qi Xiang Cuo
ACTGCGTAAAAAGTATTGATTTAATATATGAAATAGATTAGGTATTGTCGATAGCTGGTCATACGATACCAGTGGGAAAGCCACCTCGTGTCTCTGACAAATCACTGAGCGCAATTCTTAAATTAAGGAATACGAATAAGTCAATAAGTCAAAGAATCGATATTTGCCAAAAAAAAATTCACAAATCGTATGTTAAATAATTGGTATCTCAAACACTTTTTTTTCAATTAACGATTTTAATAACAACTTTAATCTATATTTTCAACATCTCTTGAAACGAGACCAAGACATGTATTAATAATCTCGGTGATAACACGAGTTTCCCAAGTCTGAAAATTTCATTTTTAATGGTCATCATGTAATGAAAAATCACACGGAATCAGGCAACTGAGTCTCTAAAACTCCTTAAAGCTCTTTTAAAACATACAAAAACTACTTATTTAACGCAAAAACTTCGTTTTTAATAAGTACTGAGTAAAACAAAACTTCACTTAATCAGGCAACTGAGTCTCAAATCCATTAAAGCTCTTTTAAAAGATACAGAAACTACTTATTTAACGCAAAAATTTCGTTTTAATGGGCATCAAATGATGTCAAACTATAAGGAATCAGGCAACTGAGTCTCTCAAACCCCGTAAAGCTCTTTTAAAAGATACAAGAACTAATTATTTAAAGTAAAGTTTAACTCGCTCCGAAAGTAACTGTAACTCTAAAAACAGAAATTTAATAATTATAGATACTGGAAAATGATTGGCTTTGTATACTGATTTCAAATACATAAATTTCCTTATGTTTATTTTTATTCGTAAAAATCTAACACATTGAGATTATTAAACCTTTTAGAAGAAAAACAAATCTTTATTAATTATAAAATTTTAACGACCACCCTGTTTCAGAATTCCTAACAAGTCGAACAATAAAAGCAAAAACGAAAAACAAATACAAAAAAAACAAATTTTAAACAGTTTTTGGGAAACAAGGTGAAAGTAAAGTGCAACTCGTCCGAAAGTAACCATAACTCTAAAAACAGAATTTTAATAATTATAGATAAATGAAAATTATTGGATTTATACGCTTATGCAAAATGAATAAATTTTATTAAACTGAATGTTATCCATCAAAAAATAAAATCTTGATAAAATTAGACATTTTATAAGAAAAACAAACTCTTTATTAATTAAGAAATTTCAACGACTATCCTCTTTCAGAATTACCGTCATGTCTAACTATAAAGCAAAGACGAAAACAATTACAAAAAAACCCCTAATTTTAGAGATTTTTTGGGAAACAAGATGAAATTAAAGTGCAACACGTCCGAAAGTAACCATAACTCTAAAAACATAATTTTAATAATTATAGATACATGGAAATGATTGGCTTTATACGCTGATTCCAAATACATAAATTTGCTTAGGTTTAATGTTATCCATCAAAAGCTAAAACCTTGAGAATATTAAGCCTTTTATAAGTAAAACTAAATATTTAGTTATTAAGAAATTTCAACGACCATCCTGTTTCAGAATTCCTATCAAGTCGAACAATAAAGCGAAAACGAAAACAACTAAAAAAACCCTAATTTTAAACAGTTTTTGGGAAACAGGGTGAAAATAAAGTGCAACTCGTTCGAAAGTAACCATAACTCTAAAAACAGAATTTTAATAGTTATAGATACATGAAAATGATTGGCTTTATACACTGATCCCAAATACATAAATCTCCTTAAATTTAATGTTATCTGTCAATAGCTAGAACCTTGAGAATATTAAGCCTTTTAGAAGAAAAACAAAATCTTTAGTCATTAAGAAATTTCAACGACCGTCCAGTTTCAGAATTCATATCAAGTCTGAAAAATAAAGCAAACAAGAAAACCACTATAAAAAAAATGTACCGTTAAACATTTTTTGTGAAAAAGGATGAAACTAATGTGTAACTCGTTTTAAAGTAACCATAACCCTAGAAGCAGAACTTTAATAATAATAGATTTATGAAAATGATTGGCTATATACGCAGACTCCAAATACATAAATTTCCTTAGGTTTAATGTTATCCGTCAAAAGCTAAAACGTTGATAATATTAAGCATTTTATAATAAAAAAAAAATCTTTAGTCATTAATAAATTTCAACGACCATCCTGTTTCATAATTACTATCATGTCTAAAAATAAAGAAAAAACGAAAACCACTACAAAAAAAAACCTAACTTTAAACATTTTTTGGGAAAGAGGGTGGAACTAAAGTGCAACTCGTCCAAAATTAACCATAACTCTAAAAACAGAATTTTAATAATTATAGATACATGAAAATGATTGACTTTATATGCTGATTCCAAATACATAAATTTCCTTAGGTTTAATGTTATCCGTCAAAAGCTAAAACCTTGAGAATATTACGCCTTTTAGATGAAAAACATAATCTTTAGTCATTAAGAAATTTCAACGACCATCCTGTTTCAGAATTCTTATCAAGTCGAACAATAAAGCAAAAACGAAAACAACTAAAAAAAAAACCCTAATTTTAAACAGTTTTTGGGAAACAAGGTGAAAGTAAAGTGCAACTCGTCCGAAAGTAACCATAACTCTAAAAACAGAATTTTAAGAATTATAGATATATGAAAATGATTGGCTTTATATGCTGATTCCAAATACATAAATTTCCTTAGGTTTAATGTAATCCGTCAAAAGCTAAAACCTTGAGAATATTAAGGCTTTTAGAAGAAAAACAAAATCTTTAGTCATTAATAAATTTCAACGATCATCCTGTTTCAGAATTCCTATCAAGTCGAAAAAAAAAGAAAAACTAAAACAACTACAAAAAAAACCACAAATTTTAAACAGTTTTTTGGAAACAAGGTGAAAGTAATGTGCAACTCGTCCGAAATTAACCATAACTCTAAAAACGGACTTTAAATAATTATAGATACATGAAAATGATTGCCTTTATACGCTGGCTCCAAATACATAAATTTCTTTAGGTTTAATGTTATCCGTCAAAAGCTAAAACCTTGAGAATATTAAGCCTTTTAGAAGAAAAACTAAATCTTTTGTCATTAAGAAATTTCAACGATCATCCTGTTTCAGAATTCCTATCAAGTCGAACAAAAAAGAAAAAACTAAAACAACTACAAAAAAAAACCCTAATTTTAAAAAGTTTTTGGGAAACACGGTGAAAGTAAAGTGCAACTCGTCCGAAAGTAACCATAACTCTAAAAACAGAATTTTAATAATTATAGATCCATGAAAATGATTGATTTTATACGCTGATTCCAAATACATAAATTTCCTTGTGTTTAATGTTATCCGCCAAAAGCTAAAACCTTGAGAATATTAAGCCCTTTAGAAGAAACACAAAATCTTTAGTGTTTAAGAAATTTCAACGACCATCCGGTTTGAGAACTCCTATCATGTCGAACAATAAAGCAAAAACGAAAACAACTACAAAAGAAACCCTAATTTTAAACAGTTTTTGTGAAACAAGGTGAAAGTAAAGTGCAACTCGTTCGAAAGTAACCATAACTCTAAAAAAAGAATTTTAATAATTATAGATACATGAAAATGATTGGCTTTATACGCTGATTCCAAATACATAAATTTTCTTTGGTTTAATGTTATCCGTCAAAAGGTAAAACCTTTAGAATATTAAGCCCTTTAGATGAAAAACACAATCTTTATCTATTAAAAAATTTCAATGACCATCCAGCTTCAGAATTTCTATCCAGTCGAAAAATAAAGCAAAAATGAAAACAACTACAAAAAAACCCCAATTTTAGACGGTTTTTGGGAACCAAGGTGAAATTAAAGTGCAACTCGTCCGAAAGTAACCATAACTCTAAAAACAGAATTTTAATAATTATAGATACATGAAAATGATTGGCTTTATACGCTGATTCCAAATACATAAATTTCCTTAGGTTTAATGTTATCCTTCAAAAGCTAAAACCTTGAGAATATTAAGCCCTTTAGAAGAAAAACAAAATCTTTAGTTATTAAGAAATTTCAACTACCATCCGGTTTCAGAATTCCTGTCAAGTCGAACAATAAAGCAAAAACGAAAACAATTACAAAAACAAAACCCTAATTTTAAACAGTTTTTTGGAAACAAGGTGAGAGTAAAGTGCAGCTCGTCCGAAAGTAACCATAACTCTAAAAACAGAAAAACCCCCGTGCAACTGAACCCCCCATGTAACTGAACCCCTGTATAACCGAAACCCCGTACAACTGAACCTCCGTGCTACTGAACCCTCGTGCTACTAAACCCTCGTGTAACTCGACCCCATTTAACTAAACCCCCGTGTAACTGTACCCCCTTTAACTGAACCCTCGTGCACCTCAACGCTTCATACAACCCATCTACATCAAAACACTTGTTAGCCATTTCTTGTTAATTTTTTTTAATTTTTAAATTATTTTAAATTGACAATACTCTCCAAAACATCACTTGTGTATTATACAGTACACAATCACCCCATCTCCTCCAATTCGCCAATCCCAGTACCCCGTTTTTGCAAATGTTAATCAAACATTTCCGATTGTAAAAGCATTTCCATAATTTCGTGTGTGCTCCCAAAACAGTCTGACTACTTTATATCACACCTGTTTTTTTTAAGAATGTACACGTGAATTCATGACGTACATTCATTGTGCAATCGTCTACAAAAACAGAAAAAAAAACTGCTTTAAATTATACTATTACGATCAAAATATCAAAACATTCTTGACTACATTATACGTTGCCAAGTTTAAAAAACCTCAACCTTAGTTTCATAACACCCATTATAGTGTGCCAACTTTTAAAGTATTCACGCGTGAGTTTCTTGCGCAATTCAATGTATTTTTTCATGTATTTTTGTAGGGGCGAATGTACGCTTGAATTCTATTACACTTTTTAGCATATTCTTGTAGGGTTCTTGTGTAATTCCAATGTGCCGTTCATATTGTATACACTTTTGACCATGGGTTTTTCTTGCGCAATTCTATGTATTTTTTCATGTACCCCTGAAAACAACAGCAATTTCAATGTATATTTTCATGTACCCCTGAAAACAACAGCAATTTTAATGTATATTTTCCTGTACTCCTGAAACTGTGCACAAGGTAACTACTTATAGTCAGGGTTGTTGTGCTAAAATTACCATACCGGAGCTGCAAATAACCGGGTGGTCTGAGGGGTATTGAATACCCCCCAGACCCAGTAAAACGGGGGTATTTTAATTTTTTTTTAATTAACCCTTTCAAAACGCTTTTGTATTCTGAAGCCAAACCATACCAGATGTATAACCAAATTTCACATGTGTTTTATTATAAATTTTAATACTTAAGAGTTGTGTGCTTGGTACAGGGTTTTGAGCTAGTTATATTTAGCTTTGTGTATTTGATCTTCAAGGGGATTCTAACTTTCTTTATTTAATAATAAGTCATTAACATGATAAAATTCTTTTAATCTTCAAAAATGTTAATTCATTAGATAATTTAATAGGCAAAGCTGAATATGATTTTATAATCTTAAACACCATACAAATATTTAGTTGAGGTAGTTAGCTACCGCTAAAAAAATGACCTGCTCAAATTTATGTACAATACACAAACAATGCAGGTCTAATTGGATCTTTGGTTATAAAAGCAAAACAATCTAAGCGAATGAATGAGAAAGAGTTGAAATATAATAACCAGCTGTAAACTAGATATACAGATATACAGTTTGAAATATAGTAGTAATGTTAATATTTAGAAGTGTGTTAACTACAAAAATTTTGATCAATAACTGCCTGTCCAGTGCCTTCATGTCTTCTGCCTCTGTGTTTTTCTTACTCTTGGCTACTCGCGTCTGAGTGCCATCATCAGCACGATGTACCTTAACCAGGTATTAACATAGGGATTAGGGTCCCAAGATATCAAAGGAACTCCATGAAGCTTTACAAATAAGAGAGAAGAAATGTGAGGAACAGTCAGCAGGTTCCTTGTTGGAGTCAATAATGTTCATTAGGCTGAATCCACGTTCACACTCAGCTGAACTGCAACTGAACAACTTAGTTAATCACTTCTATCATCCCATCCGGGACACGTCTACTACAATCAAGATACTCTCTGAAAGAGTAATTCACTTTACGTTCATCAAGTTTGAATCTTTTACACAAAATGCGTATTTCCTCTTCACCAAACCTCACAGGAATTTCTGTCGGCCAGAGATCTGTGTCCAGTACTAGAAATTTCATAATTTCTTAAACCACATTGGCCTGACATCACATAAAGAAAGAAAAACGAGCAAAAATGGGGTTTTTATAGGCCAAATGACGATACTGAAAAAACAAAGCGAATATTTCGAGAGGACAAACGCCTCTCTTCTTCAGCACGAAACGAAACGATGTATCAACAAAAGCCAAAAATTAAAAGAATTAAAACCAACTACCTAACAACCATAAAAGCGAGTTATTCGCCAATATCCGCGATTTGCACAAAATCCAAAAAAACATGAACTGCCATCGACGGATACTAGCGAGCAACCAGCGAGTATCCGTCGATGGCAGTTCATGTTTTTTTGGATTTTGTGCAAATCGCGGATATTGGCGAATAACTCGCTTTTATGGTTGTTAGGTAGTTGGTTTTAATTCTTTTAATTTTTGGCTTTTATTGATACATCGTTTCGTTTCGTGCTGAAGAAGAGAGGCGTTTGTCCTCTCGAAATATTCGCTTTGTTTTTTTCAGTATCGTCATTTGGCCTATAAAAACCCCATTTTTGCTCGTTTTTCTTTCTTTATGTAGAAAATTCATCTGATAGTTTTTGTATGCCTCTTCATTCTGTCCATAAATGGTAAACAGAGGTTTGTTGAGGTTGTTTGCCACACTTGATAGTAGTTGTTGTACATTAATAGTTACAAACTTTTCATTTTGTTTCAATGTAACAGAGTCAAAAACTCTTTCCTTTATATTTATTTTAGCCTCTAAGGTTATTGTCCCTGGTTTCTCATTCAGTGATTGGATGTATCTAATAGATCTTCTAATTAGTTTGTCTGCTTTTACAATTGTCATTGTAGGATTTTGGAGACTCTCTGACAGTGTTGCGAGCTCACATAGTATGTCATACATGACGGCTAAATCAAGCAAGAACTAGTTTGAGGTTAGTCGATTTAAGAGGCCCGTGAAAGTGCTTCTTTCTGTGGATGATCTGGTTGTATCATCCTTATAAGAGGGAAAGTGCACCGCCAAGGTACTGCAGCTACACCAAACCACAGTAACAGTTGTAACTGAGCCAGCCACCTATCTAGTGTCGAAAACATGCCCTATTTTGTTTAGTTGCGCACTTAGATTAGATGCACATTCTAATAACTGACGTTGATTTTTAGGAGATAAACTGTACACTGTACACAATTTGAACATAAAGGATTGTAAGTGGTTTACTCCTGATACTTCTTCTACAGCGTCAGTTAATGCAGGCTCAATTCTGTGATTCATGCAGTGCCAAATAATTAAATTGGGAAATTGAGTTAGGAACTTTGCAGCTATTCCAGAATGTTTTCCTAGCATTACATTGGCTCCATCCCTAGTGAAGGCAACTAAGTTTTTTTTTATTGTCATGGTCAGAACCATATTTAGTGAGACTTTTTGTATCTGCTTCAAATACAGTTTCCGCTTTTTGGCCTGAAAGTTCTATTAGATCTAAAAGCAAGGTTTCTGAATCTTCATTTTTGTTAATGTCACACCTCAAATAAACTATTAAAACTGAGATAGAGCTTAAGGTAGTCGACTTGTCTATGATTATGGAGATCTTACCTCCCTCATTCTTCATTTTACTTTTTCGCATGCCTGTGTGTCTGACTTTGTGTGTGTGTTTTTGTCTCTCTCTCTCTCTCTCTCTCTCTCTCTCTCTCTCTCTCTCTCTCTCTCTCTCTCTCTCTATCTCTCTCTCTCTCTCTCTCTCTGTCTCTCTCTCTCTCTCTCTCTCTCTCTCTCTCTCTCTCTCTCTCTCTCTCTCTCTCTCTCTCTCTCTCTCTCTCTCTCTCTCTGTCTGTGCCAGTGTGGCTGAGCGTCTGTTTTCCTGTCTCTGCGTCTGTTTGCATGCCTGTATGTCTGACTTTGTGTGTTTGTGTGTGTTTTTCTCTCTCTCTGTCTCTCTGTGTCTGTGTGTCTGAGCGTCTGTTTGCCTGTCTCTGCGTCTGTTTGCATGACTGTGTGTCTGACTTTGTGTGTTTTTGTGTGTTGTGTCTCTCTTTCTGTCTCTGCGCCTGTGTGTCTGAGCGTTTGTTCACCTGTCTCTGCTTCTGTTTGCATGCCTGTGTGTCTGAATTTTTGTTTGTGCGTGTATGTGTTTTTGTCTTTCTCTGTCTCTCTGCCTGTCAGTCTCAGCGTCTCTTTGCCTATCTCTGCGTTCGTTTGTATGCCTGTATGTCTGAATTTGTCTGTTCTTGTGTGTTCCAGTCTCTCTTTCTCTGTGCCTGCATGTCTTTTTCTGCATCTGTTTGCATGTCTGTGTGTTTGACATTGTGTGTTTGTATTTTTGTATCTCCGTCTCTCTCTCTCTCTTTTTTTCTCTCTCTCTCTTTCTCTTTCTCTGCATATGTTTGTGAACGTCTGTTTTACTGTCTCTGCGTATGTTTGCATGGCTATGTGTCTGACTTTTGTGTTTGTTTGTGCTTTTGTCTTTCTCTCTCTCTGTGCCTGTGTGTCTGAGCGTCGGTTTGCCTGTCTCTTCGTCTGTTTGCATGCCTGTGTGTCTGAATTTGTGTGTTTGTGTGTGTTTGTGTCTCTCCCTCTCTCTTTGTGCCTCTGTGTCTGAGTATCTGTTTGTCTGCCTGTGCATCTGCTTCAAAGCCTTCTAAAAAATTCTATGTCCCAAAAATTCTAAGTATCCACAAAAATTATATGTCCCTTATAAATTCTAAGTAAAAAATAATCGAAGATAAAAACATGGTGGGCATTGGGACCCAGGAGGAGACACGGGGCCCTGGGTGGGGCCATGAGGCCCTGGAGGGATACATGCAGACCCAAACTCATGTACGAGCCCGGTAATGGTAAACCAATGTGCTTGGCACCATTACATTATAAATAAGATACCTGGCCGGTTGTAGTCTTTACATTTTTGGATATCGAAACACGTTTCACTGACCCTCACAAGAATATGTCTGTTCAGTAAGCATTTACAATCACTGTGGTATGCATATTCTCGGAATAATGCCAAAAAAATGTGCCCCAGAAACAATTCACTACTAGCATCTACCATATATCTACCATATAACTCCAATTGAGAAATCGATTGCGCAATTAACTTGTTATAATATAGCCTGTTATATGCCCCCAGGGCGTAACTTATAACCCTTGTCCTTAGGGTTGTGAGGGGAGTGTCATTCTAAAAGACATAATTTCCGGATATTTCAAATACATTGAACACAATGGCTATCTAAAAATTTTGATTGGATGTGTGGGGAAATAGTGGGCGTGAGAGGGGGGTTAGTTGCCCTCCAATCACTTTCGACTATTAAAAAGGGCACTAGCCCGTTCAATTTCCAATCGAATGAGCCCTTTTTGAAGTTTCTACGACAACACTTTCTATAAAAACCTTATATGCACCCAGGGCATAACTTACAACCCCTTCCCTGAGGGCTTTGAGAGGGTTTTCATCCTCAAAGACCTAATTTCCAGAATTTTCAACTACTTTGAAAGAAATGGCTATCTCAAAATTTTGATTGAATGTGTTCAGGGTAATGTGGGTGTGAGAAGGGTGTTAGTTTTCCTCCATTCACTTTCGACTATTAAAAACAGCACAATCTCTTCAAATTTCCAATTGAATCAACCCTTTTTGAAGTTTTTACGACCCCCGCTTTCTATTATAACCTTATATTCCCCTAAGGCATAAATTACAACCCTTTCCCTGAGGACTGCGGGGGAAGTATCATCCTCAAAGACAGAATCTCCCAACTTTTGAACTACGTTGAACAAAAATGGCTATCTCAAAATTGTCATTGGATATGTTTGGGGAAATGGTGGATGTGAGAAGGGTGTTAGTTTTCCTCCAAGCAATTTTGACTAGTTTACTGTGTAAAAGCCCTTCCAATTTCCAATCGAATGAGCCCTTTTAAAAGTTTCTACGATAACCCTTTCAACACGAAGTGCCCTGGTCTAAACAAACAAAAATAATACATTGTGGCAACATCGTTCTTTACTTAGTTAGCACTATTGCGCTGCCTATGATTACACGGTCAATGTCTACCTCAATATTTCGGTGAACGTTCATAATGGCTAGTCATGACAGTCTAGAGTCGTGTCAGTTTAGTGCTCTTCGTTAGTATTTCCTCTTATGGTTTTGATTTCCTTAGGTTAGTATTTCCTCCGTTGATTTTCAATTGAAGTTATCAAGTATTTTGCAATAGGTTGCATAGGTTGCATCAAGACTGGGCTGGGTAATTGTAGACAGAATATCTTAAAATATTCGAATAAAGACCAACATTGTCAGAGAACTATGAACTCTAATAAAGAGGAATGTATGTATTTGCTTCAAACAAAGTATATGCATCGAAATACTCCATAAAAATAAATAATTATTTCGTTGTTGTTTGTGTATTTGATTAGTATAGATTGGTGATTTAAATTTTCAGGGTTTCAAGCTGTGGTAGATTTCTAGTTAATTTTTCTTTTTAATCTTGGGATTTTCAGATATTCAATTTAAACGTTTAAATCTCAATATGTGTGTTGAGCACAAAAATAAAAGTTTGAAACATCGGCTCAGATTTAGCATTAAGTAAGAACACTGTCCTGTAAAAATTTTGATTAATAAACAACCAATCGTGGAAATTCGATTGGATAACATGTATCAAAATAAGTATAAAAATCCTTTTCGGTATATATAGCAGTTTATACAATTTTATGGACAAATATATAAGTAGAGTAGTACCTTATAATTCCAGGAGTTTGTGTTCCCTCCGAGGTTGCTCCAGAAATTTATACTCCTTATCATGCTATGCCAATGACTTGTATCTTCTATCAGGCTCCTACAATGCCGTATGGTCCCTCCCATGTTACTCTCGTGCCGTATGATCCTTACTGCGCTGTTACTGGAGTTTATGTTCCTTCCCATGCTATTATAAGGGCTTATGCTCCCTCCCATGCTATTATAAGGGCTTATGTTCTCTCCCATGCTATTCTAGGAGCTTATGTTCCTTCTTATGCTATTCTAGGAGTTTATGTTCCTTCCTATGCTATTCTCGAAGTTTCTGTTCCCTCCCATGCTATTAAAAGGTCTTATGTTCCTTCCCATGCTATTATAAGGGCTTATGCTCCCTCCCATGCTATTATAAGGTACTTATATCCCATGTACTTATAATGGTGTTATTTGAGGAGATTACGTTCCTTGGCACCTTTTCAGAGCATGTACTTGTGGATACCTTTCCAAGCAACGTGATTAAACACGCTTTTACAATCGGAATTGTTTGATTGACATTTGCAAAAAGGGATAAGGAATTCGCAAATTGGACTCTATGAACGACATTAATTAATGTTTGAATAATAGGAGTGTGATTGATTCTAATTAGTGATTGGATAATTTTTTAACAAGAAATTCCTGAATAAAATATTTTTGGAGGGGTTGTCTTATTCTGTGTGTTTTTTTTCTTTACTTGGTGGTCATTCAAAAAAAGAGGATTTCTGTTAAACAAATAATTCTTATACCTTTTAAAATAGCTTTACGGGGTTTGAGAGACTCTGTTGTCTTATTCCGTGTGATTTTTTCTTTACTTGGTGGTAATTCAAAAATCGAGGATTTCTGTTAAATAAATAATTCTTTTACATTTTAAAATAGCTTTACGGGGTTTGAGAGACTCTGTTGTCTTATTCCGTGTGATTTTTTCTTTACTTGGTGATCATTCAAAAAGCGAGGATTTTTGTTAAATAAATAATTCTTGTACCTTTTAAAATAGCTTTAAGGGGTTTGAGATACTCAGTTGTTTTATTCTGTTTGTTTTTTCTTTACTTTGTGGTCATTCAAAAAGTGAGGGTTTCTGTTAAATAGATATTTCTTATACCTTTTAAAATAGCTTTACGGGGTTTGAGCGACTCTGTTGTCTTATTCCGTGTGATTTTTTCTTTACTTGGTGGACATTCAAAAAGCAAGGATTTCTGTTAAAAAATAATTCCTGTACCTTTTAAAATAGTTTTACGGGGTTTGACAGACTCTGTTGTTTTATTATGTGTGTTTTTCTCTTTACTTGGTGGTCATTTAACAAGCGAGGATTTATTTTCAAACAATAATTCTTGTAGCTTTTAAAATAGACTCACGGGGTTTGAGAGACTCTGCTGTCATATAACTTCTGATTTTTTATTCAATTGGTGGTCATTAAAAAAGCGAGGATTTCTGTTAAATAAATAATGCTTATACCTTTTAAAATAGCTTTACGGGGATTGAAACTCTCTCTTTTTTTATTCTGTGTGATTTTTTTCTTTACTCGATGGTCATTCAAATAGCGAAGATTTCTGTTAAATATATAATTCTTGTACCTTTTAAAATAACTTTAAGGTGTTTGAGAGAATCTGTTGTTTTATTCTGTTTGATTTTTTCTTTACTTGGTGGTCATTCAAAAAGCGAGGATTTCTGTTAAATAAATAATTCTTGTACCTTTTAAAATAGCTTTACGGGGTTTGAGAGACTCTGTTGTTTTATTCCGTGTGATTTTTTCTTTACTTGGTGGTCATTAAAAAATCAAGGATTTTTGTTAAATAAATAATTCTTGTACCTTTTAAAATAGCTTTACGGGGTTTGAGAGACTCTGTTGTTATATTCTGTGTGATTTTTTCTTTACTTGGTGATCATTCAAAAAGCGAGGATTTCTGTTAAAAAAATAATTCTTGTACCTTTTAAAATAGCCTCACAGGGTTTGAGAGACTCTGTTTTTTTATAATTTCTTATTTTTTATTCACTTGGTGGTCATTAAAAAAGCGAGTATTTATGTGAAATAAAGAATTCTTGTACCTTTTAAAATAACTGTATGGGGTTTGAGAGAATCTGTTGTTTTATTATGTTTGATTTTTTTCTTTACTTGGTGTTCATTAAAAAAGCGAGGATTTCTGTTAAATATATAATTATTGTACCTTTTAAAATAGATTTAAGGGGTTTGAGTGACTCTGTTATCTGATTCTGTGTGATTTTTTCTTTACTTGGTAGTCATTCAAAAAGCGAGGATTTCCGTTAAATAAATAATTCTTGTACCTTTTAATATAGCTTTACGGGGTTTGAGAGACTCTGTTGTCTTATTCCGTGTGATTTTTTCTTTACTTGTTGATCATTAAAATAGCGAGGATTTCTGTTAAATAAATAATTCTTGTACCTTTTAAAATAGCTTTACGGGGTTTGAGAGACTCTGTTGATTATTACGTGTGATTTTTTCTTTACTTGGTGGTCATTCAAAAAGCGAGGATTTCTGTTAAATAAATAATTCTTGTACCTTTTAAAATAGCTTTACGGGGTTTGAGAGACTCTGTTGTCTTATTCCGTGTGATTTTTTCTTTTCTTGGTTGTCATTCAAAAAGCGAGGATTTCTGTTAAATAAATAATTCTTGTACCTTTTAAAATAACTTTACGGGGTTTGAGAGACTCTGTTGTCTTATTATGTGTGATTTTTTCTTTATTTGGTGATCATTCAAATAGCGATGATTTATTTTCAATAAATTATTCTTGTACCTTTTAAAATAGATTTACGGGGTTTGAGAGACTCTGTTGTATTATTCAGTGTGTTTTTTTATTTACTTGGTGTTAATTCTAATATTTATGTTAAATAAATAATTATTTTAACTTTTAAAAAATTGTTATAGCGTTTGAGAGACTCTCGTGTTTGATTATGTGTGTTTTTTTTTCTTTACTTGTTGGTGATTAAAATAATAAGGATTCCTGTTAAATAAATAATTCTTGTACCTTTTAAAATAGCTTTAAGGGGTTTGAGAGACTCTGTTGTTTTGTTCTGTGTGTTTTTTTTCTTTACTTGGTGGTCATTCAAAGATTTCTGTTAAATAAATAATTCTTGTACCTTTTAAATTAGTTTTACGAGATTTGAGAGACTCTCTTGTTTTATTCTGTGTGTTTTTTTTCTTTAATTTTTTATCATTTAAAAAACAAGGATTTCTGTTAAATAAATAATTTTTTTACTTTTTAAAATAGCTTTAAGGGGTTTGAGAGACTCTGTTGTTTTATTCTGTGTGTTTTTTTCTTTACTTGGTGGTCATTCAAAAAGCGAGGTTTTTTTGTTAAATAAACAAGTTTTGTACCTTTTAAAATAGCTTTACGGGGTTTGAGAGACTCTGTTGTTTTATTCTGTGTGTTTTTTTCTTTACTTGGTGGTCATTTAAAAAGCGAGGATTTATGTTAAATAAATAATTCTTGTACCTTTTAAAATAGCTTTACGGGGTTTGAGAGACTCTTTTGTTTTATTCTGTGTGTTTTTTTTCTTTACTTTGTGGTCATTAAAAAAGAGAGGATTTTTGTTAAATAAATAATTCTTGTACCTTTTAAAATAGATTTACGGGGTTTGAGAGACTCTGTTGTTTTATTCTTTGTGTTTTTTTTATTTACTTGAAGGTCATTAAAAAATCGAGGATTTATGTTAAATAAATAATTCTTGTACCTTTTAAAATAGCTTTACAGGGTTTGAGAGACTCTGTTGTTTTATTCTGTGTTTTTTTTTCTTTACTTGGTTGTCATTAAAAAAGCGAGGATTTTTGTTATATAAAAAATTCTTGTAACTTTTTATTTAGTTTAGCAGGGTTTTAAAGAGTATTTTTTTTTATTCTGTGTTTTTTTTCTTTACTTGTTTGTAGCTAATTTTGCGATGATTTATGTAATTTATATAACTATTAGTCATTGTGATTGATCTTGACGGGGTTTGAGAGACAATGTTTTCTTTTTATGTGTGTTTTTTTTCTTTACTTGGTTTTAATATAAAAATAGATGATTTCTGTACAATAAAAATTTCTTGTAAATTTTAAAATATCTTTACGGGGTTTGAGAGAATCTGTTTTTTTATTATGTGTTGTTTTTTTTCTTTACTTTGTTTTCATTAAAAAAGATAGTATTTATTTTAAATAAACAATTATTGTAAATTTTAAAATAGATTTACGGGGTTTGAGAGACTCTGTTGTTTTATTCTGTGTGTTTTTTTTATTTACTTGATGGTCATTCAAAAAGCAAGGATTTTTGTTAAATAAATAATTCTTTTACCTTTTAAAATAGCTTTACAGGGTTTGAGAGACTCTGTTGTTTTATTCTGTGTTTTTTTTCTTTACTTAGTGGTCATTAAAAAAGCGAGGATTTATGTTAAATAAATAATTCTTGTACCTTTTAATATAGCTTTACGGGGTTTGAGAGACTCTGTTGTTTTATTATGTATGTTATTTTTTCTTTACTTGGTGGTCATTAAAAAAGCGAGGATTTCTGTTAAAATAATTCTTATACATTTTAAAATATCTTTACGGGGGTTTGATAGACTGTTGTTTTATAATGTGTGTTTTTTTTCTTTACTTTGTGGTCATTTAAAAGGCGAGGATTTATGTTAAATAAATAACTCTTATAACTTTTAAAAGAGCTTTACGGGGTTTGAGAGACTGTTGTTTTATTCTGTCTGTTTTTTTCCTTTTCTTGTTGGTCCTTATATAAGAGAATTTTTATTTTAAACAAATGAGTCATGGAAATTTCAGAATAGCTGGAAAGGGTCTTTAAATATCTTGATCTTTTGTCTGGGTGTTTTTTTTTCTTTACTTGGTTGTCATTAATACTGATAGATGGTAATAGAAAAAAATAATTCTTATTACTTTCTAATTAGATGAACGGGGTTTGAGAGACTGTTGTTTTATCCTGTGTGTTTTTTTTCTTTACTTGGTGGTAATTCAAAAAGAGAGGATTTTTGTTAAATAAATCATTCTTGTGCCTTTTAAAATAGCTTTACAGGGTTTGAGAGACTCTGTTGTCTTATTCTGTGTGATTTTTTCTTTACTTGGTAGTCATTCAAAAAGAGAGGATCTCAGTTAAATATATATTTAGTGTAACTTTTAAAAGTGATTTTTTGTGTTCGAGAGACTCTGTTTTTTTTTTCTGTGTGGTTTTTTTTTATTTAATTTATTGTACTTAAAAAATCAAGTAATTTTTTTAAATATATAGTTAGTTTAACATTTGAAATATATTTAAAGTATTTTATAGAATCTTTTTCTTTTTTCTGTATTTTTTTTTTTATTTAGTGGTCATTAAAAAAGCAAGGATTTATGTTAAATAAATAATTTTTGTACCTTTTCAAATAGATTTCCGGGGTTTGAGAGAATCTGTTGTTTTATTATGTATTTTTTTTTCTTTACTTGTTGGTCATTCAAAAGCGAGGTCTTTGGTTAAATATATGATTCTTTTGCATTTTAAAATAGATTTACTGGGTTTGAGAGACTCTGTTGTTTTATTCTGTGTGTTTTTTTTCTTTACTTGGGAGTCATTAAAAAATAGGGAAATTATGTTTAAGATTAAATTCGTGCAACAGTGGAATTTGCTGTACAGTTAATGTGTCTAACTGTTGTTTGTTTCTCTGTGTGTGATTTTCTTTACTTGGTGTGAATTATTAAAGAAATGATAATAGCTCTATGAATGTTTCTAGTTACATTAAATTAATCCTATCATTGGTTTATACAAGAAGTTTGTTTATTCTGAATTTGTTTTTTCATTCTTTACTTTGTTTTAATTAAAAAATCGATGATTTTTGTTAAATAAATAGTTCTTGTACCTTTTAAAATAGCTTTACGGGGTTCGAGAGACTTTGTTGTTTTATTCTGTGTGTTTTATTTCTTTACTTGGTGGTCATTCAAAAAGCGAGGTTTTTTTGTTAAATAAAAAATTCTTGTACCTTTTAAAATAGCTTTACAGGGTTTGAGAGACTCTGTTGTTTTATTCTGTATGTTTTTTTTCTTTACTTGGTGGTCATTAAAAAAGCGAGGACTTCTGTTAAATAAATAATTCTTGTACCTTTTAAAATAGCTTTAAAGGGTTTGAGAGACTCTGTTGTTTTATTCTCTGTTATATTTTCTTTACTTTTTGTTCATTAAAAAGCAATTATTTATGTCCAATAAATAATTATTGTACCTTTTAAATTATACTTATTTGGTTTTTGAGAGTCTGTTTTTTTATTCTGTGTGTTTCTTTTTCTTTAATTTGTTGCCATTTAAAAAGCGAGGATTCCTGTTAAATAAATAATTCTTTTACCTTTTAAAATAGCTCTAAGGGGTTTGAGAGACTCTCTTTTTTTATTCTACGTGTTTTTTTCTTTACTTGGTGGTCATTCAAAAAGCGATGATTCATTTGATATAAAGGACTCTTGTAGCTTGTAAATGAGCTTTACAGGGTCTGAGAGACTCTGTTGTTTTATTTTGTGTGTTTTTTTTCTTTACTTGGGGTTAATTAAAAAATATATGATTCCTTTTTAAAAAAAGACTCTTGTAACTTTTAAAAAATCTTTACAGGGTTTGAGAGACTCTGTTTTTTTATCCTGTGTTGTTTTTTTTTCTTTACTTTGTGGTCATTAAAAAAGCGAGGATTTATTTTAAATAAATAATTATTTTACCTTTTAAAATATATTTAATGGGTTTTAGAGAATATGTTTTTTTATTCTGTCTGTTTTTATTCTTTAATTTTTGGTAATTAAAAAATATAGGATTTATTTTAATTAAATAATTATTGTAACTTTTAAAATATATTTACTGGGTTTTAAAGACTGTTTTGTTTTATTCTGTGTGTTTTTTTTCTTTACTTGGTTGGCATTAATAAAGCAAGAATTTTTGATGTAAAAATGATTCTTGCACCTTTTAAATAAGCTATACGGGTATTTATAGGATCTGTTGTTTTATTCTGTATGTTTTTTTTCTTTACTCGTTTTTCATTAATAAAGCGATTATTTATGTTAAATAAATAATTATTTAACATTTTAAAATAGCTTTAAGTGGTTTAAGATACTATTTTTTTGTATTATTTGTTTTTTTTGTATTATCTTTGTGTTCATTAAAATATTTCTGTTAAATAAATAATTATTTTACCTTTTATAATATAGTTACGGCATTTGTGAGACTCTCTTGTGTTATTCTGTGTGTTTTTTTTCTTTACTTGGTGGTCATTAAAAAAACGAGGATTCATGTTAAATAAATAAATCTTGTACCTTTTAAAATAGCTTTACGGGGTTTGAGAGACTCTGTTGTTTTATTTTTTTTTTTTTTTTATTTACTTGGTGGTCATTAAAAAGCGAGGATTTATTTTAAATAAATAATTCTTGTAACTTTTAAAATAACTTTACGGGGTTTTATAGACTCTTTTGTTTTATTCTGAGTGTGTGGTGTTTTTTCTTTACTTTTTGTTAATTCATAAATTGAGGATTTCTGTTAAATAAATAATTCTTGTACCTTTTAAAATAGCTTTACGGGGTTTGAGAGACTCTGTTGTTTTATTCTGTGTGTTTTTTTTCTTTACTTGGTGGTCATTCAAAGATTTCTGTTAAATAAATAATTCTTGTACCTTTTAAAATAGCGTTATGAGGTTTGAGAGACTCTCTTGTTTTATTCTGTGTGTTTTTTTTCTTTACTTGGTGGTCATTTAAAAATCGAGGATTTCTGTTAAATAAATTTCTTTTGTACCTTTTAATTCATCTGGTCGGTGTCTGTGAGTCTATGTTTTCTTTTTCTGAGTGTGTGTTTTTTTTCTTTACTTGGTTGTACTTCAAAAGTCGAGGTTTTTTGTTGACTCTATCGTTCTTTGTACTCTTAAAAGATCTTTACAGAGTTTGAGAGACTCTCTTCTTTTAGTATGTATGTTTTTTTTGTTTACTTGGTGGTCATTAAAAAAGCGAGGATTCCTGTTAAATAAATAATTCTTGTACCTTTTAAAATAGCTTTACAGGGTTTGAGAGACTCTGTTGTTTTATCTCTCTGTGTTTTTTTTTCTTTACTTGGTGGTCATTAAAAAAAAAATGATTTTTATTAAAAAAATAATTATTGTAACATTTAAATTATATTTACTGGGTTTGAGAGACTCTGTTGTATTATTCTGTGTGTGTTTTTTTTTTTACTTGGTGGCAATTTATATAGAGATGTTTTATTTTAAATAAATAACTCTTGTATATTTTAAATTTTAATATTAGTGTTTTAGACACAATGTTTTGTTTTTCTGTATGTTTTTTTTCTTTACTTGTTTTGCAATCAAAATGCAATGATTTATGTTAAATAAATAATTCTTGTACCTTTTAAAATAGCTTTACGGGGTTTGAGAGACTCTGTTGTTTTATTCTGTCTGTTTTTTTTCTTTACTTGGTGGTCATTGAAAAAGCGAGGATTCCTGATTAATAAATAACTATTATACCTTTTAAAAAAGCCTTACAGGGTTTTAGAGACTCTGTTGTTTTATTCTTTGTGTTTTTTTTTCTTTACTCGGTTTGAATTCATACATATAGAATGTATGTTAATTTCACAAGTATTATAAAATATAAAAGAAATCAACGGGTTTTTTGACAGTATTTTTTTTTTATCTGTGTGTTTTTTTTCGTGACTTGTTTTGAAATAAAAAGCAATTTTGTATTTTTTATAATTGACTCTTGTTCCTTTTAAAATATCTATACTATGATATATAGTCTAGTGGTTGTTATAAAGTATGTTTTGAATATTTAATCGTTGTTCTATTATAAATATATAATTAATGTAAAATAAAAGCTTATTGTAAATTTTAAAATATCTTTACGGGGTTTGAGAGACTTTTGTTTTTTTCTGTGTGTTTTTTTTCTTTACTTGGTGATCAATCAAAAAGCGATGTTTTCTGTTGAATATTCAATTCGTGTACTTTCTAAAATATCTGGACTGCGTTTTAGAGACTATCTCTTGTTTCTGTTAGTGTGTTTTTTTCTTTACTTGGTTGTACATCTAATTTAAATTATTTTTGTTAAATAAACAAGTCTTGGACATGTTCAAATATCCGTAAGTTCGTTGAGAGACTATGGTGTCTTAGTAGGTGTGTTTTTTTTCTTTACTTGATTGTCATTTAAAAGTTTATAAGGTCGTTGAAAAAAATAATTCTTAGAACTGTCTAAATTGATCTACGGGGGTTTGATATACTCGGTGGTGTTTTCCTTCTTTTTTTGTTGTCTGTCCTGTTTGTTATTTATAAATTAGAGTAAGTATTTTAAATATATAATTATCTTAACTGTTCAATCCGATTTAATGTGTTTTAGAGACTGTTGTTCTATTCT
Organism: Artemia sp. Qi Xiang Cuo; assembly: GCF_049724085.1. NCBI lineage: Eukaryota > Metazoa > Arthropoda > Branchiopoda > Anostraca > Artemiidae > Artemia > Artemia sp. Qi Xiang Cuo. The sequence goes on from NW_028300457.1 coordinate 599,255, forward strand.
GTGTGTTTTTTTTCTTTACTTGGTGGTCATTAAAAAAGCAAGGATTTATGTTAAATAAATAATTCTTGTACCTTTTAAAATAGCTTTACGGGGTCTGAGAGACTCTGTTGTTTTATTCTGTATGTTTTTTTTATTTAATTGGTGGTCATTAAAAAAGCAACAATTCATGTTAAATAAATAATTCTTATACCTTTTAAAATATCTTTACGGGGTTTGACAGAATGTGTTGTTTTAAACTGTGTGTTTTTTTTCTTAAATTTTTTTTCATTAAAAAAGCGAGTATTTTTTTTATATAAATGATTCTTTTTCATTTTAAAAAATCTTTACAGGGTTTTAGAGGATCTGTTGTTTTATTCTGTGTGTTTTTTTTCTTTACTTGGTGGTCATTAAAAAAGCGAGGATTTATGTCAAATAAATAATTATTATACCTTTTAAAATAGCTTTAGGGGGTTTGAGAGACTCTGTTGTTTTATTCTGTGTGTTTTTTTCTTTACTTGGTGGTCATTAAAAAGCAAGGATTTATGTTAAATAAATAATTTTTGTAACTTTTAAAATAGTTTTACAGGGTTTGAGAGACTCTGTTGTTTTATTCTGAGTTTGTTTTTTTTTTATTTACTTGTTGGTAATTAAAAAAGCGGGGAATTATGTTAAATAAATAATCATTGGAACTTTGAAAATAGCTTTAATGGGTTTGAGAGACTCTGTTGTTTTATTCTGTATGTTTTTTTCTTTACTTGGTTGTCATTTAAAAGGTTAGACTGTAGTTGAAAAAAATAAGTATTTTAAGATTCAAAATAGCTCTTCGGGGGTTAGAGAGACTCGTTTGTTTTATAATGCGTGTTTTTTTCTCTTTACTTTGTAGTCATTTAAGATTAGAGTATTTCTGTTAAATAAATAATTATTTTAACTTTTAAAATAGATTTACGGGGTTTGAGAGACTCTGTTGTTTTATTCTGTGTGTATTTTTTCTTTGATTGGTGGTCATTCAAAAAACAAGTACTTTTTTTAAATAAATATTTAATGTAAATTTTAAAATTTATTTGAAGGGTTTGAGAGACTCTGTTGTTTTATTCTGCTTGTTTTTTTTTTCTTTACTTGGTGGTTATTCAAAAAGCTAGAATCTCTGGTAAATAAATAATTATTGTACCTATTAAAAAAGCTTTACGGGGATTGACAGACTCTGTTTTTTTATTCTGTTTGTTTTTTTTCTTTACTTGGTGGTCATTTAATAAACGACTATTTCTGTAAAAGATACAGTTCTTTTACCTTTTGAAATATCTTAGCAGGGTAATAGAGACTCTTTTGTCTTTTTATGTGTGATTTGATTCTTTTCGCGTTTGTAATTTTTACATAGATGAGTTCAGTTAATTCAATAATTATTAGTAAATTTAAATTATATTTACTTGGTTTTATAGAAACTTTTTTCTTTTAACTAGTTTTTTTTTTCTTTAATTTGTGTTAATTAAAAAGCGATTATGTTTTTCAAATATAAAATTCTTGTAACTTTTAAAATATTTTTATAGTATTTGATAGACTCGTTTGTTTTATTCTGATTGTGTTTTTTTCTTTACTTGTTTGTAATTAGAAGTGTAGTTAAATCTGTAGGATTTGAGAATATTATTAAATATTAATTATATTTAAGGAGTTTCAATGAATAGGTTTTTTTTTTCTTTGTGTTTTTTTTCTTTACTTGTGGTTAATTCAAAAAGAATTGAGTTATGTTCAATAAATATGTATTTGAAATCTAAATATAGTAGGAATGGAGTTTATATACTCTTGTTTGTTTTAAAGAGTGTGTTTTTTTCTTTACTTGTTTTAAAAGAGTAATGCGATGATTTTTTTAAGTTTATGATACGTGTAAATTTCTATATTTATTAACGTGTAATGTGAGACACTGTAGTTTTTTTCTGTCTTTAATTTTTCTTTACCTGTTTTCACTAAAAACATCGTGGTTAATATCTCTTATATTGTTTATTGAAAAATAATATTTAGCTTAACGTTGACTTTTACTAACTTGTTGTTTTTAATGTGTTCGTTTTCACTTTACATTTTTTGAATTAAAAAGCGATTAATTATGTCATATAAAAACATATTATAAAATATAAATTATATTAAAGTTGTTTTATATACTATGTTTTTTTTTTATGAGTGTGTTTTTTTTCTTTACTTGGTTGTAATTTAAAAGGCGAGGATTTATGTTAAAATAATTCTTTTAACATTTAAAATAGCTTTACGGGGGTTTGATATACTGTTGTTTTATTCTGTTTGTTTTTTTCTCTAATTTGTCGTCATTAAAAAAACGAGGAAACATGTAAAATAAATAATTTTTGTACATTTTAATATATATTTAGGGGGTTTGAGAGACTGTTTTTTTATTCTGTGTGTTTTTTTCCTTTACTTGTTGTTCATTAAATAATCGATTACTTTTTTTATACTTACATGTCATGGAAAAGAGCGATTAGCTGTTAATTGTTTTTAAGTCTCTTTTTTTTTAGTCTTTATGTTTTTTTTCTTCACGTTTTTTTCATAAAAAACGATAGACGGTATTATTATAATAAATTTCGTATAACAATATTAAGATCTGTTCGGGGTTTGACTTACTCAGGTGTGTTATCCTCTGTGTTTTTTTTCTTTACTTATTGTTAATTCAAAAAGAGAGGATTGATTCTAAATAAATAAATATTTTGCCTTTTAAAATATATTTAAGGGGTTTGAGAGACTCTTTTGTTTTTTTGTGTGTGTTTTTTTCTCTTTACTTTTTGGTACTTCAATGGGAGAGTTTTTTTTTAATCTATTTAGTCCGTTTGACTTTTAAAAGGTTTTTACGGATAGTGACATACTTTGTAGTTTTTTTCTGTGTGTTTTTTTTCTTTTATCTGTGTTAATTCAAAAAGCGAGTATGTTTGTCCTTTATACAATACTATTAATTAATGATTTATCTTCACGTGATTTTAAAGATTCATTTGTTTTTTTATGTATGTGTGGATTATGTTAGTGTTTTGCATTAATACTTAGATGTAAATAGTTCTAACTATGATTATAGTAAAAATCAATTTAGACTATAGGTTTATTATTGACTCGGGGTTATTTGTCTGTGTTTGTTTTTTCTGTTATTGTTTTGCATTAAAAAAGCGATTATTTATTTTCTATATATGATTATTTTTCAATTTAAAATATATTTACTTTTTTTTATAGGCTCTTTTGTTTTATTCTGTGTGTTATTTTTTACTTGTTGGTAATTAAAAAAGAAAGGATTTATATTAAATAAAGAATTATTATAACTTTTAATATAGATTTATGGGGTTTCAAAGACTCTGTTGTTTTATTATGTCTGTTTTTTAATTTAATTTGTGGTCATTCAAAAAACAAGGATTTTTTCTCAATAAATATTGATTGTAACATTTAATTTATATTGAATGGGTGTGAGAGAGCCTTTTGTTTTATTATGAGTTTTTTTTTTTTCTCATTAATTGATGTTAAATAAAAAACCTGGGATTGATTTTAAATAAATAATCATTATAACTTTTAAAATATCTTTACGGGGTTTGAAATACTATGGTATTTTATTCTGAATGTTTTTTTTCTTTACTTGGTTGTCATTTAAAAAGTGAGGTTTTATGTTAAAAAAATAATTATTATACCATTTAAAATAGCTTTACGGGGGTTATATAGACTAGTGTTTTATAAGGTGTGTTTTTTCTCTTTACTTTGTGGTCATTTAAGAATCGATGAATTCTGTTAAATAAATATTTATTTTACATTTTACAATAGATTTACGGTGTTTGAGAGACTGTTTTTTTAATTCTGTGTGTTTTTTTCCTTTACTTGGTTGTAATTAAAAAAGAAAGTACTTCTTTTAAATAAATTTTTAATGTAAATTTTAAATTATATTTGCGGGGTTTTATAGACTCGGTTTTTTTATTATGCATGTTTTTTTTTTCTTTACTTGGTTGCCATTTAAAAAGATATATTTTCTTTTAAAAATAAAATCCGTGTAAATATTAAAATATATTTACAGGGTTTGACATAATCTTTTGTTTTATTCTGTGTGTTTTTTTTCTTAACTTGGTGATAATTCGAAAAGCGAGGTTTTTTGTTAAACATACAGGTACTGTAACTTTTGAAATATCATTACGGGGTTTGAGTGAATAGTTTTGTCTTATATCTAAGTTTTTTTTTCTTTACTTGTGGTTAATTTAAAATGAGTGGATTTATTTTAAATAAATAATTATTATACAATTTTTATAATAATAACATTTTATGTGCGAAGATGTTGTCTTTATCTGTGTGTTTTTTTTCTTTACTTGGTTTTAATTAAAATAAAATTGAATTTTGCTCAGTATAAAATTCTTTTAAATAATAATATATCTTTACTTGATTTGATATAATATTGTGTGTTTTAATGTTTGTGTTTTTTTTCTTTACTTGTTTTTAAATAAAAAAGCGGTGATTTTTGTTAAATATAAGATTAGTGTTAATCTCAAATTATATTTAAGTGGAATCAGTGACTCTGTTTTTTTTTTACTTGTGTTTTTTTTCTTTACTTGGTTTTCATTAAGCAAACAATGAATGATGTTCAGTATAATATTATTTTAACAATCAATATAGCTGTAATGTGGATGATAGACTATTTGGTGTTTTAATGTTCGTGTTTTTTTCTTTACTTGTTGTTAAATAAAAGAGTGGTGATTTTTGTTAAAAAAATGGTTATTTTAAAATTAAAATAATATTTTATGGGTTTGAGATTCTCGGGTGTTTTTTCATTAATGTTTTTTTTCTTTACTTGGTGGTAATTCAAAAAGCTATGATTTCTGTTTTCTCTATATCTCTTGTAACTTTTAAAATAGTATTACATGTTTTTAGACACTATTTTTTCTGAGTACGAGTGTTTTTTTTCTTTACTTGGTGTGCATTAAAAAAGCGAGTATTATTTTTCTATAAATGATTATTTTACATTTTAAAATATATTTAATGGTTTTTATAGACTATGTTTTTTTATTATGTGTTATTTTTTATTTACTTGGTGGTCATTAAAAAAGCGAGGA
>NW_028300457.1:604799-653216 GCF_049724085.1 Artemia sp. Qi Xiang Cuo
CATTCGCTGAGAGCGTGCACTTCACAACAACATCGACCTTGGAACACCTGTGCTGTCGACCTCAATTCACCTATCGTGAATCAATAATTCCCCTTAGAAACAACAAATTAATTTCCCCTTTCTTGACAGATCAATCTATCAATGACATCATCTGTCAGACTTTAAAAATTTTCGCCTAGAAACATTTCTCCAGGAATAGATCCAAATCATTAATGTCTTTGCCTCGGGAACAACTCTTTTGGTCGAACTCCAAAGGATATTAATAACCAAAGGCCATGGAAACAATTAGGCAAGAGACATCTTAGCGATGAATTGTTTTAGCGCGCGAAAAGGTTTCTTATTAATTTGAAATGCGTTAGCGCAGAGATACCAATAACAAAGGAACACGCTGAATTTACGTTTAGGGATTTTTTGGGCGAAACCGTTTTAGACAGGTTATGGAACTATTTCGGCGAAACAGATAGAGACATTTTAAAAGAAGATTTTTGAAGAGATTTTGGAAGAGGTTTTGAGTGTGGTCGTTATAATACACAAGTTTCATTTGAACAGTGTTGTGAGGTCCTCTAACCCAACCCCAAAGGGTTCCAATCCTCCTACCCCAACCCCGAAGGAGGCCCCCGGTCCTCAAAGGCCCCCAAGCTCCCAAAGGCCCTCCACCGGTCCCCAAATGTCCCCCAGGCCCCCAACTGTCACCCCGGACCCTCAAAGGCCCCCCAAGCTCTCAAAGGGCCACCGGCGCCCCCAAAGGCCCAACCAGACCCCCAAAGGCCATCCCCGGGCCCCCAAAGGCCCATCGAGCTCCCAAAGGACCAACGGGGTCCCAAAGGCCCCCCAGACCCCCAACTGCCCCCCGGACCCCCAAAGGCCCTCCCTGTGCCCCAACGGACCAACGGGGTCCCAACTGCCCTCCCCCGGGCCCCAACTGTCCCCCCGGCACCCAAAGGCCCTCACGGTGCCCCAAAGGCCCTCCCTATGCCCCAAAGGCCCACCCCCGGTCCCCCAACGGCCCCCGGACCCGAGAAGCGCTGCCGGGCTGCGCCGTGGGCCAGGAAAGCGCCACAGGATGTACCGCAGGGATGCGCCGCGGGTCAGGAAAGCGCCGCAGGATGTGCCGCAGGGAGGCACCGCAGGAAAGCGCCGCAGGAAGCGCCGCAGGGATGCGCCGCAAAAAAAAAGTAAACTAAAAAGTAAAAATTTCGAAATGTTATCCCCCAAACGCCCTCCTCAGACCCCCAAAAGCCCTCCCCCTGTCCCCAAAGGTCCCCCCCAGCTCCCAAAGGACCACCGGCCCTCAAGGGACCCACATATACACAAAGGCTCTCCCCGAGCACCCGTCGTTCGTTGATGTGTGTTGTCTGAAACCGATGATTTGGGATGTGTAGATTGCTACTTAAGGCTTATCTGAGCTAATGTTTCATAGTATTTCATAGGTGAATGTTGTCTGAAAACAATAGTTTGGGATGAGTAGTTTGCTATTTCAGGATTTTATGAGCTAGGTTTCTTAGCCTTTCGTTGGTGTGTGTTGACTGAAACTTATGATTTGGGATATGTAGTTTGCTATTTTTGACTTTTCTGAGTTGGATTTCTTAGTCTTTCATAGGTGTGTGGTGTCTGAAACCTATGATTTGGGATGTGTAATTTGCTTCTTTCGACTTTTCTGAGCTAGATTTCTTAGCCTTTCATAGGTATGTGTTGTCAGAAAATTATGATTTGGGATGTATAGTTTGCTATTTCAGGCTTTTCTGAGCTAAGGTTTTCTAGTATTTCGTAGGTGAATGTTGTCTGAAACCAATAGTTTGGGATGTGTAGTTTGCTATTTTTGACTTTTCTGAGCTAGGTTTCTTAGTCTTTTGTTGATGTGTGTTGACTGAAACCGATGATTTGGGATATGTAGTTTGCTATTTTTGACCTTTCTGAGCTGGATTTCTTATTCTTTTCATAGGTGTGAGTTGTCTGAAACCTATGATTTGGGATGGGTGGATTGCTACTTTTGACTTTTCTGAGCCGGATTTCTTAGCCTTTCATAGGTGTTTGTTGTCTGAAACCTATAGTTTGGGATGAGTAGTTTGCTATTTATGGCTTTTCTGAGCTAGATTTCTTAGACGATCATATGTGTGTCCTTTCAGAAAACTATGATTTGGGAGGTGTAGTTTGCTTTTTGGACTTTTCAGAGCTAGAATTCTTAGTCACTCATAGGTGTTTGTTGTCTGAAACTTCGAGTTTGGGATGAGTAGTTGGCTATTTCAGACTTTTCTGAGCTAAGGTTTCTTAGTATTTCGTAGGTGAATGCTGTCTGAAACTTATGATTTGGGATATAGTATTTCGTAGGTGAATGCTGTCTGAAACTTATGATATGGGATATGTAAATTACTATTTCGGGCTTTTCTGAGTTGGATTTCTTTGTCTTTCATAGGTGTGTGATGTCTGAAACCTATGATTTGGGATGTGTAGTTTGCTATTTTCGACTTTTCTGAGCTAGGTTTCTTAGCCTTTCATAGGTATGTGTTGTCTGAACCTTCTGATTTGGGATGAGTAGTTTGCTATTTCAGGCTTTTCTTAGCTGGATTTCTTAGCCATTCGTAGGTGTTTGTTGTCTGAAACCTATGATTTGGGATATGTAGTTTGCTATTTTTTACTTTTCTGAGCTGGATTTATTAGCCTTTCATAGGTGTGTGTTGACTGAAACCTATGATTGGGTTGAGTGGTTTGCTATTTTTGTCTTTTCTGAGCTAGATTTCTTAGCCGTTCATAGGTGTGTGTCGTCTGAAACTTATGATTTGGGATGTGTAGTTTGCTATTTGAACGTTTCAGAGCTATGATTCTTAGTCCGTCATAGGCGTTTGTTGTCTGAAACTTCTAGTTTTGGATGAGTAGTTTCGATATTTCAGGCTTTTCTGAGCTAAGGTTTCTTAGTCTTTCATAGGTGAATGATGTCTGAAACCTATGATTTTGGATATGTAAATTACTATTTCGGGCTTTTCTGAGTGGGACTTCTTAGTCTTTCCTAGGTGTGTGTTGTCTGAAACCTATGATTTGGGATGGATGGATTGCTACTTTTGACTTTTCTGAGTTGAATTTCTTAGCCTTTCATAAGTGTTTATTGACTGAAACCTATAGTTTTGGATGACTAGTTTGCTATTTTTGACTTTTCTGAGCTAGGTTTCATAGCCGTTTATAGGTGAATTTTGTCTGAAAAGTAAGATTTGGGATATATAAATTAATATTTCTGTCTATTCTGAGATAGATTTCTTAGTCTTTTGTTGGTGTGTGTTGTCTGAAACCTATGATTTGTGATGTATGGATTGCTACTTTTGACTTTTCTGAGCTGGATTTCTTAGCCTTTCATAGGTGTTTGTTGTCTGAAACCTATAGTTTGGGATGAATAGTTTGCTTTTTTTGTCTTTTCTGAGCTAGTTTTCTTAGCCTTTCTTAGGTGTGTCATTTCTGAAAAATATGATTTGGGATATGTAAATTACTATTTCGGGCTTTTCTGAGTTGGATTTCTTAGTCTTTCATAGGTATGTGTTGTCTGAAACCTATGATTTGGGATGTGTGGGTTGCTATTTTTTGACTTTTCCGAGCTGGATTTCTTAGCCGTTCATAGATGAGTGCTGTCTGAAACTTATGATTTGGGATGGCTAATTTGCTATTTCCGGCTTTTATTAGCTAGGTTTCATAGCCTTTCATAGGTGTATGTTGTCAGAAAATTACGATTTGGGATGTGTAGTTTGCTATTTGAACTTTTCAGAGCTAGGATTCTTAGTCCATCATAGGTGTTTGTTGTCTGAAACCAATAGTTTGGGATGACTAGTTTGCTATTTCAGACTTTTCTGAGCTAGATTTCTTAGCCGCTCATAGGAGTGTGTTGTCTGAAACTTATGAGTTGGGACCAAGGACAAACACCTATGATGGACTAAGAATCCTAGCTCTGAAAAGTTCAAATAGCAAACAACACATCCCAAATCGTAATTTTCTGACAACATACACCTATGAAAGGCTATGAAACCTAGCTAATAAAAGCCGGAAATAGCAAATTAACCATCCCAAATCATAAGTTTCAGACAGCACTCATCTATGAACGGCTAAGAAATCCAGCTCGGAAAAGTCAAAAAATAGCAACCTACACACCCCAAATCATAGGTTTCAGACAACAAATACCTACGAAAGACTAAGAAATCCAACTCAGAAACGCTCAAAATAGCAATTTACATGTCTCGAATCATATATTTCAGAAAAGACACACCTATGAAAGGCTACGAAATCTAGCTCAGAAAAGTCAAAAATAACAAACTAGTCACCCCAAACTATAGGTTTCAGACAACAAACACCAATGAAAGGCTAAGAAATCCAACTCTGAAAAGTCAAAAGTAGCAATCCATCCATCACAAATCATAGGTTTCAGACAACACACACCTACGAAGGACTAAGAAATCTAGCTTAGAAAAGCCCGAAATAGTAATTTACATATCCCAAATCATAGGTTTCAGACAACACTCACCTATGAACGGCTAAGATACCTAGCTCAGAAAAGTCAAAAATAGCAAACTAGACATCCCAAATCATAGGTTTCAGTCAACACACACCTATGAAAGGCTAAGAAATTCAGCTCAGAAAAGTCAAAAGTAGTAATCCACCCATCCCAAATCATAGGTTTCAGACAACACACACCTATGAAAGACTAAGAAATCCCACTCAGAAAAGCCCGAAATAGTAATTTACATATCCCAAATCATAGGTTTCAGACATCATTCACCTATGAAAGACTAAGAAACCTTAGCTCAGAAAAGCCTGAAATATCGAAACTACTCATCCCAAACTAGAAGTTTCAGACAACAACCGTCTATGACGGACTATGAATCAGAGCTCTGAAAAGTTCAAATAGCAAACTACACATCCCAAATCATAAGTTTCAGACGACACACACCTATGAACGGCTAAGAAATCTAGCTCAGAAAAGACAAAAATAGCAAACTACTCATTCCAATCATAGGTTTCAGACAACACACACCAATGAAAGGCTAATAAATCCAGCTCAGAAAAGTCAAAAATAGCAAACTACAAATTCCCAAATCATCGGCATTAGTCAACACACACCAACGAAAGACTAAGAAACCTTAGCTCAGAAAAGTCTGAAATTACAAACTATATATCCCAAATCATAATTTTCTGACAACACTTACCTATGAAAGGCTAAGAAACCTAGCTCAGAAAAGTCGAAAAGAGCAAACTACACATCCCAAATCATAGGTTTCAGACATCACACACCTATGAAAGACTCAGAAATCCAACTCAGAAAAGCCCGAAATAGTAATTTACATATCCCATATCATAAGTTTCAGACATCATTCACCTACAAAATACTATATCCCAAATCATAAGTTTCAGACAGCATTCACCTACGAAATACTAAGAAACCTTAGCTCAGAAAAGTCTGAAATAGCCAACTACTCATCCCAAACTCGAAGTTTCAGACAACAAACATCTATGAGTGACTAAGAATCCTAGCTCTGAAAAGTCCAAAAATCAAACTATACCTCCCAAATCATAATTTTCTGAAAGGACACACCTATGAACGGCTAAGAAATCTAGCTCAGAAAAGTCAAAAATAGCAAATTAACCATCCCAAATCATAGGTTTCAGTTAACACACACCTACGAATGGCTATGAAATCCTGCTCAGAAAAGTCAAAAAATAGCAACCCACACACCCCCAAATCATAGGTTTCAGACATCACACACCTACGAAAGACTAAGAAATCCGTTTATGAAAAGTCAGAAGTAGCATATTACATATCCCAAATCATAGGTTTCAGACAACACTCACCTATGAGTGGCTAAGAAATCCAGCTCAAAAAAGTCAAAAATAACAAACTACTCATCCAAAACTATAGGGTTCTGACAACAAGCACCTATGAAAAGCTAAGAAATCCAGCTTAGAAAGTTCAAAAAAAGCAAACAACCAATCCCAAATCATAGATTTCATACAAAACAAACCAAAGAAAGGCTAAGAAATCCAACTCAGACAAGTCAAAAATAGCACACTACAAATCCCAAATCATAGGTTTCAGTCAACACACACCAACGAAAGACTAAGAAACCTAGCTCAGAAAAGTCAAAAATAGCAAACTATTCATCCCAAACTATTGGTTTCAGACAACATTCACCTACGAAATACTAGAAAACCTTAGCTCAGAAAAGTCTGAAATAGCAAACTATACATCCCAAATCATAATGTTATGACAACACATACCAATGAAAGGCTATGAAAACTAACTCAGAAAATCTAAAAATAGCCCACTATACACCCCAAATCATAGGTTTCAGACACCATACACCTATGAAAGACTAAGAAATCCAACTCAGAAAAGCCCAAAATAGTAATTTACATATCCCAAATCATAGGTTTCAGACAGCACTCACCTAAGAGATACTAAGAATCCTAGCTCTGAAAAGACTGAAATAGCCAACTACTCATCTCAAACTCGAAGTTTCAGACAGCAAACACCTATGAGTGACTAAGAATCCTAGCTCTGAAAAGTCTAAAAAGCAAACTACACCTCCCAAATCATAATTTTCTGAAATTACACACATATGATAGGCTAAGAAATCTAGCTCAGAAAAGTCAAAAATAGCAAATTAACCATCCCAAATCATAGGTTTCAGTCAACACACACCTACGAATGGCTAAGAAACCTAGCTCAGAAAAGTCAAAAAAAGCAACCCACACATCTCAAATCATATGTTTCAGACACCAAACACCTACGAAAGACTAAGAAATCTGGTTATGAAAAGTCAGAAATAGCAAATTACATAACCTAAATCACAGGTTTCAGACAACACACACCAACGAAAGGCTAAGAAACCTAGATCATAAAAGCCAGAAATAGCAAACTACTCATCCCAAACTATAGGTTTCAGACAACAAATACCTTTGAAAGGCTAAGAAATCCAGATCAGAAAAGTCAAAAGTAGCAATCCACCCATCCCAAATCATAGGTTTCAGACAACACACACCTAAGAAAGACTAAGAAATCCAGCTCAGAAAAGTCAAAAATAGCAAACTACATATCCCAAATCATCGGTTTCAGTCAACACACACCAACGAAAGACTAAGAAACCTAGCTCAGAAAAAGTCAAAAATAGCAAACTACTCATCCCAAACTATTGGTTTCAGACAACATTCACCTACGAAATACTAGAAAACCTTAGCTCAGAAAAGCCTGAAATAGCAAACTATACATCCCAAATCATAATTTTCTGACAACTCAAACCTATGAAAGGCAAAGAAATCCAGCTCAGAAAAGTCTAAAATAGCAAACTACACATCCCAAATCATAGGTTTCAGACACCACACACCTATGAAAGACTAAGAAATCCAACTCAGAAAAGTCAAAATAGCAAACTACATATCCCAAATCATAAGTTTCAGTCAACACACACCAACGAAAGGCTAAGAAACCTAGCTCATAAAAGCCTGAAATAGCAAACTACTCATCCCAAACTATTGGTTTCAGACAACATTCACCTACGAAATACTAGGAAACCTTAGCTCAGAAAAGCCTGAAGTAGCAAACTACACATCCCAAATCATGGGTTTCAGACAACTCACATCAACGAAAGACGGGTGCTCGGGGAGAGCCTTTGAGGGTCTGTGGGTCCCTTGAGGGCCGATGGTCCTTTGGGAGCTCGGGGGGACCTTTGGGGACCGGGGGAGGGCTTTTGGGGGTCTGAGGAGGGCGTTTGGGGGATAACATTTCAAAAATTTTACTGTGTAGGTTGCTTTTTTTTTTTGCGGTACCGACCTGTAGCGCTTCCTGTTGTAAGTTCCTGCGGCGCATCCAAGCAGCGACACCGGTGATGTTTTTTTGACCCATGTTACAAACCTGTAGTCCATAATTTGATAGTTTCCTGACACGTAGTAGATTTCGGCAGTACGTCTCGGGCCCGGGGGGACCGGGGGGGACCGGGGGGGCCTTTGGGGCACAGGGAGGGCCATTGGGCACAGGGAGGGCCTTTGGGGGCCTGGGGGACATTTGGGGACCGGTGGAGGGCCTTTGGGACCCCGTTGGTCCTTTGGGGCACAGGGAGGGCCTTTGGGGGTCCGGGGGGCAGTTGGGGGTCTGGGGGCCTTTGGGACCCCGTTGGTCCTTTGGGAGCTCGATGGGCCTTTGGGGGCCCGGGGATGGCCTTTGGGGGTCTGGGTGGGCCTTTGGGGGCACCGGTGGCCCTTTGGGAGCTTGGGGGGCCTTTGAGGGTCCGGGGGGACAGTTGGGGGCCTGGGGGACATTTGGGGACCGGTGGAGGGCCTTTGGGAGCTTGGGGGGCTTTTGAGGACCGGGGGCTTCCTTCGGGGTTGGGGTAGGAGGATTGGAACCCTTTGGGGTTGGGTTAGAGGACCTCACAACACTGTTCAAATGAAACTTGTGTATTATAACGACCACACTCAAAACCTCTTCAAAAATCTCTTCAAAAATCTTCTTTTAAAATGTCTCTATCTGTTTCACCGAAATAGTTCCATAACCTGTCTAAAACGGTTTCGCCCAAATAATCCCTAAACATAAATTCAGCGTGTTCCTTTGTTATTGGCATCTCTGCGCTAACGCATTTCAAATTAATAAGAAACCTTTTCGCGCGCTAAAACAATTCATCGCTAAGATGTTTCTTGCCTAATTGTTTCCATGGCCTTTGGTTATTAATATCCTTTGGAGTTCGACCAAAAGAGTTGTTCCCGAGGCAAAGACATTAATGATTTGGATCTATTCCTGGAGAAATGTTTCTAGGCAAAAATTTTTAAAGTCTGACAGATGATGTCATTGATTGATTGATCTGTCAAGAAAGGGAAATTAATTTGTTGTTTCTAAGGGGAATTATTGATTCACGATAGGTGAATTGAGGTCGACAGCACAGGTGTTCCAAGGTCGATGTTGTTGTTGTTGTAAGTGCACGCTCTCAGTGAATGTCAAGGTCGATGTTGTTGTTGTTGACACACTTGGAAAAAGAGGTCATTGACCCCATTACGTAATCTGTCTCCCTAGGGAGGCTATGCCCATATATGGACTCCCGTCAGTATTCTATGCCCATATAAGGACTCCCGTCACGAGTATAAGATAGCTCTCTACTGTTGTTTACATTACAGTTGTTTAACTACAATCCTTGTAGCTGTAAAAACAGCTGCAAGTAAATTGTGAATTATTCTATTTATGTGCTTGGAACTATTCTTAAGGATATAATAAAAATTTTCTTTATTAACTTTATTATTGCTTGTGAAATTATGTGTAGTTATTGATGAGCTCCGATTTTTCCACGATCGACAATGCAAATGCATCAAAATAAAATGTTATGTCACATGTATTATTGAGCATTTTTGCAAGCTATTGATGTGGTTTTCTATAGTAAAAAAAAAAATTGTACGTCTGTGTTAGGATAAACAACCCAGAAATATCTTTTTCTCTGATGCAAACTTGAAATACTCCTTTCGCAGAAATCTTCTCGTTCACATTTATTCATATTCATTAATGTGCTCAAATCTATTGTACTCAAAGCAAACCAATACATTTGTCAAACAAGCAGCTATCAGCTTTCTGGGAATGTCCCAGAAAACTACTCATTTCATATAAAAGTTATACATAAATTTGGGAGAAAAGGAAAGAAGGGGAAAATTCAGTTGAGGAAGAAGAAGAATTATTTTGTGTGTCTAAAGTGGGGCTCCCCCGCTTTAGTCACAGAAATAACGGAACAGAAATAACGATATTCAATGCTAATATTTCTGTCAGAAATATTTCTGTCGAATTCATTTTCATTATCAGGAACAACAGCAACATTTTAAGAAATTTAAAAATAAATTTCTTGTGAATTATTGTCTCGATTTATCAGTAGTGTACCGAACCAATCGTGCTCAAAACCCTCCTCAGAGCCATACAAGTAGAACTCCCTTATTGACTCCGAACGGGAGTCCATATATGGGCATAGAATCCCTCGAGGGGAGAGGATTTCCGAGAAATTGATTGCGTAATCGAAGGGGAGAGGATTTCCGAGAAATTGATTGCGTAATCGAAGGGGAGAGGATTTCTAAGAAATTGATTGCGTAATCGAAGGGGAACTAAATTTCTGAGAAATTGATTGCGTAATCGCTGGGGGAATGTTTTGATCCAGGACTCGACTATGACAAGTACAAACAGTACATAATTTATGCATGTTTTTATGGTTTTTGTCACTGAGAATAAAAAAATAGGATTTTTCTCACTTTGATGTATTTTCATGGTTTATTAATGTCTAATTGGGTCAAGGTCGATTGATTTGTTGTTATTGTTTGGCCAAGTGTAATGAGACAAGGGGGGATTTACATAAACAGTGTGGAATGTATTGATCTAGGGGAGAGAATTTCCGAGAACTTGATTTACATAATCGGGGGAGAGAATGTTTTGATCCAATAACGGGAAACAGGATCACGTGTCTCCTTCTAAACCAATCAGAGGACCGGTTACAAATTAGCGGGAGAGGATTGCAGAGAATATAAGGAAAGGATTTTTGCTATAGTTTTTATTAGTATGTGAATAGAATTCAACGGAATGAGAACAGTTTGACTTTACTCATTAGGATATAATTGTGCTGATGAAGAGTGGAATGTTTACACTATTAGAAGTTGATAGTGGAGTTGGTAGCAATAACACAAGAGCCCCAAAAATTGCGGTGGAAATCACAAGAGGATCACGGCTTTGTCTGGAATGAGATGAAGTATATGCAAGTTATGTGATATCCTTGAGCAAATTTAAAATGGAGGATCAATTATGTTTCGCTGCAAAAGTTGATATAGCGCATGTGAATAGACTTCAAAGTGCTTTAAGTGCATTAGTGAAGCATATCGAAGACAATAAGCTATATCGCTAATTGTACATGTGTAATATTATTGTTGTAATTATGCAATAAAATTGTTTCGAAATCAAAAATGTTCCGTTTCTTTTTGTTAGATTAAGTAGAACGAATCATGGTCAGGTTAGGTTAGAAATAAAGCCAAATAACTGTTCAAACGTAAATTTATGTAAACTTACTTCTATTGTTATACTTGTTAGAGTGGCAGAAATTTTTTTCCACAATGGATATTTTTCAGGTGAAAGTAAAGAGCTGCTACATTAAATCAATGATGAGTGGAAATAAAGTTAAATAATTGTTTAAACGTAAATTTCTGTAAACTTACTTCTATTGTTATATTTGTTAGAGTGACAGAAATCTTTTTTCCACAAAGAATTTTTTAGGTAAAAGTAAAGAGCTACTACATTAAATCAAAGATGAGCAAAAATAAAGTCGGATAACTGTTTAATCGTAAATTTTCTATAAACTTATGTCTAATAATATATTTGTTAGAGTGGTAGAAACTTTTTCCACGATTGATATTCTTCAAGTAAAAGTAAAGAGCTGCTACACTAAATCAAAGATGAGCAGAAATAAAGTCGGATAACTGTTCAAGCGTAAATTTTCAGTAAAATTACTTCTATTTTTATATTTGATAGGGTGGATGTGGAAAACTTTTTTCCACAATTGATATTTTTCAAGTAAAAGTAAAGAGCTGCTGCATTAAATCAGCGATGAAGAGAAATAAAGTCAGATAACTGTTCAAACGTAAATTTTCTGTAAACTTACTTCTATTGTTGATACTCTTATGCCGAAATTCACTTGAAAACCCCATGTACTAAACAGACACACTCTTTTGGGCTAAAATAAATGTCTGTTGTCAGTTTTTTCACTCCATTAGCAGTACCTTTAATGGGATTGGCTCAAAGTTTCCTAAAGTAGATTTTTATTCTTTAAATTTGAGGGGGAGGTCAAATTTATTAATTACATATACATAAGATGGGACAATACAGATTCGATATACTATTGAATTTTAATATTCAATATAAGTTTCAAAAATTATGCTCCTGTTAGGGTAATGTATTTAACTTCCTTGACAAAAATAAAATCTTGATTAATATCTTCGGTAAAAGTTTACGACTCGCTCCATCCCGACAGGTACACTGTCTGTTTTCTTTTGTTTTTGAGTTGCTAGGGTTCTTAACACAACAGTCCTCTCCAACTCTAATGGGTCCAAGAATGATTTTAAACCACGTCGAATAGCTGGGATACCACCCAAGGTGACAATAAGCAGTTCTTTACTCTTAAATTAAGGATTATGGATAAGTCAATGAATTCAAAGAATCTTTATTTGAGAAAAAAAACAATTCACAAATCGTATGTTAAATAATTGGAATCTCAAACGAACAAAAATTACAAAAAAGAATATTGTGTACGAAAATTTGCTCGCTTTCATTTCAAATTTGATATTGTCGAGGATTGAAAAAAGATACAAAATAGTTGCCTCACTCCCTTATAAATAATTTTAAAGGTCTTTTCTCATTCTTGTGAAAACTTCTTAAATGCTGCTTAACTTAGTGTTTTAATTATTTCATTTTTCCTTACCGTTGATAAATCCATTCGGTTGCGGAATTGAAATATGATGCAATTCGAACGCTACAGTATTTTACAAAATTTATCTTGATATAATCTGATTTTTCAAAAATTTCACATTCCATACAGTCTAAACTTGAATATTTAACTGGGACAAAAGCGAATGGTATCCAATTAGTTTGTTATAGCATTCCATAAATTTCGATACCATTTTTTTTTCCTTAAGAATTTATATGGGATACTTGGAATGTCCTTGGGAGATGGGGGATTCGACTTCTGCTCTATAAGTAGCTATCACTACCGTATCTCTTTCGAATACCCATAAAATCATAAGGTTTTAAAACTATATTAGCAAGCAATCTAAAGAGGTAAAAGGAAAATATAACCTAGAACTACGTTTTCTGTACAATTACATCTCCACTAACAGGGGAATCCTAAACTGGACTTTTTTTCTAACCAAAGTTTCACATTTGAGTCAAAGAAATGTATTTTCCATAATTCTCTTACAAAAATTTCCATAATTTTCATACAAAAACTAGAGTTTACGGTCAAAAACCTTTATTAGTTCAGATTTTACGGAAATAGTTTATTTTCGAACCAAAACTGGATTTTTTTATAACCAAAGTTTCAGATTTGAACCAGAGAAATGTATTTTCCATAATTTTCTTACAAAAAAACTAGATTGTACGGTCAAAAACCTTTATTAGTTCATATTTTACAGAAATGTGATATTTGTTCAACGTAGTTGATTTTTGGTCGTAACGAACGCCAAAATTAAACAAGTGAGAGAGTCAAACAAGGTTAAAATAATTGGCCCCGTGCGACCTTAGAAGATATAGCCTCCTTTGAAGTTGCTATTGTCTTTAAGAATCGACAGATTGTTAGTGTTTAAACTTTTAAGTATGACAAGAGAGAGAGAAAGAGAGAGAGAGAGAGAGAGAGAGAGGTATTTATAAACATGTATAATAATCTTTCTCAATGACTTGATGCTGTCGGTGAGTTAAGAATACAAATACCCACTTAAAGCGATGAAAAACAAATGATAAACGGAGATTTTTGGTCGTAACGAACGCCAAATTAAACAAGTGAGAGAGACAAACAAGGTTAAAATAATTGGCCCCGTGTGACCTTAGAAGATGTAGCCTCCTTTGAAGGTGCAATTCTCTTTAAAAATCAACAGATTGTTAGTTTTAAAATTTTTACATACGACAAGAGAGAGAAATAGAGAGAGAGAGGGGGGTATTTATCAACATGTATTATAATCTTTCGCAATGGCTTGATGCTGTTGGTGGGCTAAGAATACAAATATCCACTTAAAGAGATGAAAAACAAATGATAAACAGAGATTTTTGGTCGTAACGAACGCCAAAATTAAACAAGTGAGAGAGACAAACAAGGTTAAAATAATTGGCCCCGAGTGACCTTAGAAGATATAGCATCCTTTGAAGGTGCAATTGTCTTTAAGAATCCACAGATTGTTAATGTTTAAACTTTTACATATGAAGAGAGAAAGAGAGAGAGAGAGAGAGAGAGAGGGGGGGGGGTATTTATCAACATGTATTATAATCTTTAGCCATGACTTGATGCTGTTGGTGGGCTAAGAATACAAATACCCACTTAAAGCGATGAAAAACAAATAATAAACGGAGATTTTTGGTCGTAACGAACGCCAAATTAAACAAGTGAGAGAGACAAACAAGGTTAAAATAATTGACCCCGAGCGACCTTAGAAGATATAGCCTCCTTTGAAGGTGGAATTCTCTTTAATAATCGACATATTGTTAGTGTTTAAATTTTTACGTATGACAAGAGAGAGAGAAAGAGAGAGAGAGAGAGAGAGAGAGAGAGAGAGAGAGAGGGTATATATCAAAATGCATTATAATCTTTCGCAATGACTTGATGCTGTTGGTGAGCTAAGAATACAAATACCCACTTAAAGCGATGAAAAACAAATGATAAATGGAGTTTTTTGGTCGTAACGAACGCCAAAATTAAACAAGTGAGAGAGACAAACAAGGTTAAAAAAATTGGCCCCGAGTGACCTTAGAAGATATAGCCTCCTTTGAAGGTGCAATTGTCTTCAAGAATCGACAGATTGTTAATGTTTAAAGTTTGACGTATGACAAGAGAGAGAGAAAGAGAGAGAGAGAGAGAGAGAGAGAGAAAGAGTGGCGCGGGCCACTTAACCTAACCTAACCTAATCTAGCCTGACCTAACCTAACCTAACCTAATCTAGCCTAACCTAACCTAACCTTCCCAACTTTTACTGGCTTTATGTATAAATTTCATAGTGGCGCGCGCCACACCAACTTTTACCGGCTTTATGTATAAATTTTATAGTGACGTGCACCACTTAACCTAATATAATTTACTAATCTAGTCTAACCTAACCTAAACTCCCAACTTTTACCTACTTTATCTATAAATTTCATAGTGGCGCACAACACCCCAACTTTTACCGGCTTAAATATTTCTAAAGCACTAATAGATAGAGCGCTACAAATATCAGAATCAACTTTAGAGGACAATTTATGCCATGGGAAGATGTTTTGGAAATCCCCCTTCCCCCCAAACTAAAAATTTTCCAAAACTTTACTTTAGAAGCTTTTTAAATATTTCTAAAGTGCTAATAGATAGAGCGTTACAAACATCAGAATCAACTTTAGAGGACAAATTATGGTATGGAAAGATGTTCTTGAAATCCCCCTTCCTCCCAAACTCAAAATTTTCTAAAATTTTACTTTAGAAGCTTTTTTAAATATTTCTAAAGCGCTAAGACATAGAGTGTTACAAACATCAGAATCAACTTTAGATGGCAAAGTATGTTATGGGAAGATATTTTTGAAATCCCCCTTCTCCCCAAACTCAAATTTCACAATATTTTTCTGAAGCGCTAAGACCTAGAGAATGATGAAATATGTCTATTTCTGCTCGAAAAATCTCCCAAGGAGGTTAAATGATGAATGGGACAGTGAATCTTCTAGATTCCTCTTCCTTATGATTTTCGTTTGATTAACGACAGGTAACATGCCGTTATTACTGTATATTATTAGATTTTTGAAGGTTTTAGCTCTAGTGCAGGTTGAAATAAAGATTGAAAAAAGTGATGAATACCTCAAATGAAGTCCTCGATTCTTCAATGGCCGATGTAAGTTTAGATAGCATTTTAAGACATGATAGAATTTTTGAAAATTTCAGTGGAAATCTTCATGGAAAATTTCACTGGGTTTAGATTTTCGGTAAATTTACAAAAAAAAATCCTGAAATATTACTTTAGAAGCCTTTTTAAATATTTCTAAATGCTCTTTACTTTTCTCTGAAAAAAATACTTTGTGGAAAAAGTTTTTGTCACAAACAAGCATATCATTAGACACAATTTTAAAGAAAATTTACGTTCGAACAATTATTCGTTATTATTTCTGCTCATCTTTGATTTAATTTAGCAGCTCTTTACTTTTAGTTGAAAAATATCCTTTGTGAAAAAAAGTTTTTGTCACTAACAAATACATCATTAGACTTAAATTTACAGAAAATTTACGTTTGAACAATTATTCGACATTATTTCTGCTCATCTTTGATTTAGTGCAGCAGCTCTTTACTTATAGTTGAAAAATATCCTTTGTAGACAATTTTTTTTTGTCACTAACAAATATATAATTAGACATAAGTTTACAGAAAATTTACGTTTGAACAATTATTCAACATTATTTCTGCTCATCTTTGATTTAATGAAGCAGCTCTTTACTTTTAGTTGAAAAATGTCCTTTGTGGAAAAAAGTTTTTGTCACTCTAACAAATATATCATTGCACATAAGTTTAAAGAAAATTTACGTTTGAACAATTATTCAAAATTATTTCTGCTCATCTTTGATTTAGTGTAGCAGCTCTTTACTTTTAGTTGAAAAATGTCCTTTGTGGAAAAAAGTTTTTGTCACTCTAACAAATATATCATTAGACATAAGTTTACAGAAAATTTAAGTTTTAACAATTATTCGACATTATTTCTGCTCATCTTTGATTTAGTGTAGCAGCTCTTTACTTTTAGTTGAAAAATGTCCTTTGTGGAAAAAAGTTTTTGTCACTAACAAATATATCATTAGACATAAGTTTACAGAAAATTTACGTTTGAACAATTATTAGAGATTATTTCGGCTCATCTTTGATTTACTGTAGCAGCTATTTACTTATAATTGAAAAATATCCTTTGCGGAAAAAAGTTTTTGTCATACTAAAAAAAATATCATAAGACATAAGTTTAAAGAAAATTTGCTTTTGAACAATTATTCGACATTTTGTCTGCTCATCTTGGATTTACTTTGGCAGCTCTTTACTTTTAATTGAAAAATATCCTTTGCGGAAAAAAGTTTTTGTCACTCTAACAAGTATACCATTAAAAATAAGTTTACAGAAAGTTTAAATTTGAACAATTATTTGAAATTATTTCTTCTCATCTTGGATTTAGTGTAGCATATCTTTACTTATAATTGAAAAATATCCTTTGCGTAAAAAAGTTTTTTTCATAATAAAAAAAATATCATTAGAAATAAGTTTAAAGAAAATTTACTTTTGAACAATTATTCGAGATTATTTCGGCTCATCTTTGATTTAGTGTGGCAGCTCTTTACTTTTAGTAGAAAAATGTCCTTTGTTGAAAAAAGTTTTGTCACTCTAACAAATATATCGTTAGACATAAGTTTACAGAAAATTTAAGTTTTAACAATTATTCGACATTATTTCTGCTTGTCTTTGATTTAGTGTAGCAGCCCTTTACTTTTAGATGAAAAATGTCCTTTGTGGAAAAAAAATTTTTGTCACTCTAACAAGTATATCATTAGACATAAGTTTACAGAAAATTTACGTTTTAACAACTAGAAGTTATTTCTTTTGTTCGTCTTTGATTTAGTTTAGCAGCTCTTTACAATTTGTTGAAAAAGGCGCTGTTTGAAAAAAAGTTTTAGTCACTCAAAAAAGCATATCTTTAGAAGTATATATACCGGAAATTCAAGTTTGAAGAATTATTCGTTATTATTTCTGCTAATCTTTGATTTAGTGTGGCAGCTCTTTACTTATAGTTGAAAAATATCCTTTGTGGAAAAAAGTTTCAGTTTCGAAATAAACTATTTCCGTAAAATCTGAACTAATAAATGTTTTTGACCGTAAACTCTAGTTTTTGTATGAAAATTATGGAAAATACATTTCTTCTATCATTTGTTTTTCATCACTTTAAGGGGGTATTTTTATTCTTAGCCCACCAGCAGCATCAAGCCATTGCGAAAGATTATAATACATGTTGATAAATACCCCCCCCTTCTATCTCTCTCTCTCTCTCTCTCTCTCTCTCTCTCTCTCTCTCTCTCTCTCTCTCTCTCTCTCTCTCTCTCTCTCTCTCTCTCTCTCTCTCTCTCTCTCTCTCTCTCTCTCTTTCTCTCTCTCTCTCTCTCTCTCTCTCTCTCTCTCTCTCTCTCTCTCTCTCTCTCTCTTTTCATACGTAAAAGTTTAAACATTAACAATCTGTCGATTCTTAAAGACAATTGCACCTTCAAAGGAGGCTATATCTTCTAATGTCGCTCGGGGCCAATTATTTTAACCTTGTTTGTCTCTCTCACTTGTTTAATTTGGCGTCCAAAAATCTCCGTTTATCATTTGTTTTTCATCGCTTTAAGTGGGTATTTGTATTCTTAGCTCACCAACAGCATCAAGTCATTGCGAAAAATTATAATACATGTTGATAAATACCTCCCTCTCTCTCTCTTTCTCTCTCTCTCTTGTCATACGTAAAAATTTAAACACTAACAATCTGTCGGTTCTTAAAGACAATTGCACCTTCAAAGGAGGCTACATCTTCTAAGGTCACTCGGGGCCACTTATTTTAACCTGGTTTGTCTCTCTCACTTGTTTAATTTTGGCGTTCGTTACGACCAAAAATATCCGTTTATCATTTGTTTTTCATCGCTTTAAGTGGGTATTTGTATTCCTAGCTCACCAACAGCATCAAGTCATTGCGATTTATTATAATACATTTTGATAAACACCCCCCTCTCTCTCTCTCTCTCTCTCTCTCTCTCTCTCTCTTTCTCTCTCTCTCTTGTCATACGTAAAAGTTTAAACATTAACAATCTGTCGATTCTTAAAGAGAATTGCACCTTCATATGAGGCTATATCTTCTAAGGTCGCTCGGGGTCAATTATTTTAACCTTGTTTGTCTCTCTTACTTGTTTAATTTGGCGTTCGTTACGACCAAAAATCTCCGGTTATCATTTGTTTTTAATCGCTTTTAGTGTGTATTTGTATTCTTAACTCACCAACAGAATCAAGTCATTGCAAAAGATTATAATAGATGTGGATAAATACCCCCCTCTCTCTCTCTCTCTCTCTCTCTCTCTTTCTCTCTCTCTTGTCATACGTAAAACTTTAAACATTAACAATCTGTCGATTCTTAAAGACAATTGCACCTTCAAAGGAGGCTATATCTTCTAAGGTCTCTCGGTGCCAATTATTTTAACCTTGTTTGTCTCTCTCACTTGTTTAATTTTGCCGTTCGTTACGACCAAAAATCAACTATATTGAACAAATATCAGGTTTCTGTAAAATCTGAACTAATAAAGGTTTTTGACCGTACACTCTAGTTTTCTTGTAAGAAAACTATGGAAAATACATTTCTCTAGCCCAAATCTGAAACTTAGGTTATAAAAAAAAAATCCAGTTTTGGTTCGAAAATAAACTATTTCCGTAAAATCTGAACTAATAAAGGTTTTTGACCGTAAACTCTAGTTTTTGTATGAAAATTATGGAAATTTTTGTAAGAGAATTATGGAAAATACATTTCTTTGACTCAAATGTGAAACTTTAGTTAGAAAAAAAGTCCAGTTTAGGATTCCCCTGTTAGTGGAGATGTAATTGTATAGAAAACGTAGTTCTAGGTTATATTTTCCTTTTACCTCTTTAGATTGCTTGCTAATATAGTTTTAAAGCCTTATGATTTTATGGGTATTCGAAAGAGATACGGTAGTGATAGCTACTTATAGAGGAGAAGTCGAATCCCCCATCTCCCAAGGACATTTCAAGTATCCCATATAAATTTTTAATGAAAAAAAAAATGGTTCGAAATTTTTGGTATGCTATAACAAACTAATTGGATACCATTCGCTTTTATCCCAGTTAAATATTCCAGTTGAGACTGTATGGAATGTAAAATTGTTGAAATATCAGATTATATCACGATAAATTTTGTAAAATACTGTAGCGTTCGAATTGCATCATATTTCAATTCCGCAACCGAAAGGATTTATCAACGGTAAGGAAAAATGAAATAATTAAAGCACAAAGTTAAGCAGTATTTAAGAATTTTTCACAAGAATGAGAAAAGACCTTTAAAATTGTTTATAAAGGAGTGAGGCAACTTTTTTGTGTCTTTTTTCAATCCTCGACACTATAAAATTTGAAACGAAAGCGATGAAATTTTAGTACTCAATATTCTTTTTTTGTAATTTTTGTTTGTTTGAGATTCCAATTATTTAACAAACTAATTCTGAATTGTTTTTTTTTCTCAAATATGGATACTTCGGATTCATTGACTTATTCATAATCCTTAATTTAAGAGTAAAGAACTGCTTATTGTCACCTTGGCTGATATCCCAGCTATTCGACGTGGCTTAAAATCACGCTTGGACCCATTGGAGTCGGAGAGGACTGTTGTGTTAAGAACCCTGGCAATTCAAGAAGAAAAGAAGACCAACAGAGTACCTGTCGAGATGGAGCGAGTCGTAACTTTTACCGAAGATATTAATCAAGATTTTATTATCGTCAAGGAAGTGAAATACACTAACCTAACAAGAGCATAATTTTTTATACTTATATTTAATATTGAAATTCAACAGTATATCGAATCTGTATTGTCCCATCTTATGTATATGTAATTAATAAGTTTTCCCTCCCCCTCACATTTAAAGAATAAAAATCTACTTTAGGAAACATTGAGCCAATCCCATTAAAGGTACTGCTAATGGAGTGAAAAAACTGACAACAGACATTTATTTTAGCCAAAAAGAGTGTGTCTGTTTAGTACATGGGGTTTTCAAGTGAATTGCGGCATAAGAGTATCAACAATACAAGTAAGTTTACAGAAAATTTACGTTTGAACAGTTATCCGACTTTATTTCTCTACATCGCTGATTTAATGTAGCAGCTCTTTACTTTTACTTGAAAAATATCAATTGTGGAAAAAAGTTTCTACCACCCTATCAAATATAAAAATAGAAGTAAGTTTACTGAAAATTTACGCTTGAACAGTTATCCGACTTTATTTCTGCTCATCTTTGATTTAATGTAGCAGCTCTTTACTTTCACTTGAAGAATATCAATCGTGGAAAAAGTTTCTACCACTCTAACAAATATATTATTAGACATAAGTTTATAGAAAATTTACGCTTAAACAGTTATCCGACTTTATTTTTGCTCATCTTTGATTTAATGTAGTAGCTCTTTACTTTCACCTGAAAAAATTCTTTGTGGAAAAAAGATTTCTGTCACTCTAACAAATATAACAATAGAAGTAAGTTTACAGAAATTTACCTTTAAACAATTATATAACTTTTTTTCTGCTCATCATTGATTTAATGAAGCAGCTCTTTACTTTCACCTAAAAAATATATATTGCGGAGAAAATTTTCTTCCACTCTAACAAATATAACAATAGAAGTAAGTTTACATAAATTTACTTTTGAACAGTTATTCGACTTTATTTCTAACCGAACCTAACCTGACCATGATTCGTTCTACTTAATCTAACAAAAAGAAAGGGAACATTGTCGATTTCAAAAAAAATTTATTGAATAATTACAACAATAATACTAAGCATGTACAATTAGCGATATAGTTTATTGTCTTAGATATGTTTCACTAATGCACTTAAAGCACATTGAAGTCTATTCACATGCGCTATATCAACTTTTGCGGCGAAACATAATTGATCCTCCATTTTAAATTTGCTCAAGGATATCACATATCTTGCATATACTTCATCCCATTCCAGACAAAGCCGTGATCCTCTTGTGATTTCCACCGCAATGTTTGGTGCTCTTGTATTATTGCAACCAACTCCACTATCGACTTCTAATAGGGTAAACATTCCACTCATCATCAGCACAAATATATCCAAATGAGTAAAGTCAAACTGTTCTCATTCGCATGAATTCTATTCCCACACTAATAAAAACTATAGCAAAAATCCTTTCCTTATATTCTCTGCCATCCTCTCCCACGAATATTTCCGACCCTCTGATTGGCTTAGAAGGAGAAATGTTATCCTGTTTCCCGTTATAGGATCAAAACATTCTCCCCAAAGATTATGTAATCAATTTCTCGGAAATTCACTTGTCCTAGTCGATTACGCAATCATTTTCTCGGAAATCCTCTCCCCTAGATCAATACATTCCCCTAGCGATTATGTAAATCACCCCTCGTGTCATTACACTTGGCCAAACAACAACAACAAATCAATCGACCTTGACATCATCCATTAGACAGTAATAAACCATGAAAATACATCAAAGTGAGAAAAAAACTATTTTTTTAATCTCAGTCACAAAAACCATAAAAACATGCATAAATTATGTCCCGTCAGCATTAGAATGAATTGTAGATGGAAGCAGTGGTGTCGTCTCGGAGTTATTAGGTCATTCCTACTGTGTTAATACCAATTCCATGAAATATTCTCGTAAATCACCTGTTTTGGTGAATTCTGACCCCTTGAATTGTACCCTTTGAAATAAAACAACTCGTATAAACCTGAGCGTCTGTTACGCATACAGGCGTGCAAGACCGTATCCAAGGGCGTAGGGCGGTTAGGACCCCCCTCCCCAAAATGTTTGTCTGACTCGTAAAAAAGTAACAAAAATGCATATAAACAAATTTTTATGCATTTTTTAGTTTTTTTGGGCAAGCTCCCCCTCACCCCCCCCCCCCCCCAGAAAAAAAAATCGTACTTATGTGATACATAATTCACTCTCGAGAACTTGTATCGCGAATATGAGACAATAAACAGTTTTCACGTTGTTTATAACTGACAATTAGCTACGGCTCGGTGGGAAATTACATTATAGCTTTATTTTAATTCTACACCAGAAAATGAAAAATCGTCACTGAACGATTCACGAAATAAGAATCATGAAATAATCCTGTCGTAACCGGGAAATTCCAAAATTTTTCCTGGCAAGTGCAAACTGTTTAGGATTTGTATTCTGGTAACATACAAGGCTGTTTAAGGGGGGGGGGGGTAGGGTGGTTGAACTCTCCCCCTTGAATTTTTGTCTGACTCGTAAAAATGCATATAGAAAACTTATTTGATGCGTTTTTTGTGCTCCCTTCCCTGAACAAAAGTCCTGGTTACAGCCTCGGTAACTTTCAAGGATGTGATCGTCCAACACTAATTGCGATTTGAACAAATATAGGAATAATTTCTAGTAATTTTATAGACAAGATACTTTCATAAATAATCACCAAAAGTAAAAAATTTATGTATACTCTGAAAGCTTTAGTGCTTTTCTTGGAAATTGGTCATACTTGAAGAAAGTTAACACTGAACTCAGGTTACAACTGAGAATATGCTCATATGGAGCCGTTGTTTCTTCCACTCAGTTCATTTCCCACCCCCAAATTTTTGGGGATCTCACCAAAAATGTATGTGTCTCCCCCCAAAAACAATCAATTCTACGAAAATTATCTTTATCCCAGGATTTTTAACAGAGTGCAACGGAGTTTCCTTGTTCTGGTATGGAAACACTGTTAACACTTTTAATAGAAGCAGCACTTCAATTCTTGACTTTTAAAATTCGGGAACACGTCTTCAAAATCGGAAAAAAAACACAAAATTGAATTTCGATGTGAACATTTGGGAACCCAGATGGGCTTTAGCTTCAATTTTAGGGTCCAGAACAGCTTGGATCCACATAGTAAATCATGTGTTTTTACTAAGTAGGATATAGATTCAAAGAATGGGATAGGAAATGCTAGCTGAAAACGCTTTTTTTTTATTTAGCAGCATAAATTCAAAATTCTTTTCGAAATAAAAAAAAATGGCTGAAGTCGACTCTGATACTATTAGGCAAGTACTACAAATATTAGGCAAGTACTTAGAAGTCATTTGGGAGTAACAAAATAGGGGATGCTACCATTTCATCTAACAGTCACAAGCCCTAAACGTCATTTCGTCGACAAGGAAAATCCGCCAGAACATCGACACGCCAGAACGTCGACAATCATAAAATCGACACCTCAGGACATTGACAGTCACAATTGCTACCCTCTAGAACATCGACAGTCATAAAGTCGACACGTCAATTCATTGACAGTCACAATCACTACCCGTCAGAACGCCGACAATCATACCATCGACACGTCAGTTCATCGACAGTCACTAGATGTTACTGACGCGTCAGAACGTTATGACAGTCGACGTTCTAACGATCGACGCGTCGGATGAATCATCAGAAATGATTTTTAGATGTTATGACGTGTCGATGTTATGACTCGACGTCGACGTTAGTGCTTCTGATTGATTTTCGTTATTAAAATAATTTATAATTTTATATAATATTAATAAGTATATAATAGTTTAGAAACAAATCTCCGCTATATATTTGCACATCAGGGGGGTGGGGGTAAAGCTTAGGATGTATTAAATACGTAAACTACCCTAACCTAAGTATCTTTTTCCTCCTAAACCCCAAAAATTAAATTTTTAAAGTTTTAGATGTTATGACGTGTCGATGTTATGACTGTCGACGTTCTGACGGCTAGTGGTTTCTGACGGATTTTCGTTATGAAATTGTTTTTAAATGTTATGACGTGTCGGTGTTATGACTGTTGACGTTCTGACGGTTAGTGATTCGGACGGATTTTTGTTATGAAAAAAAATTCATGTTATAACGAGTTGATGTTATGACTATCGATATTCTGTCGGGTAGCGATTGTGACTGTCGATGAACTGACGTGTCGATGTTATGACTGTCGACGTTCTGACGGGTAGCGATTGTGACTGTCAATGAACTGGCGTTTCGATGTTCTGACGGGTAGCGATTGTTACTGTCGATGTCCTGACGTTTCGATGTTATGACTGCTGATGTTATGACTGTCGATGTTCTGACGTATTTTTTGTCGATGTTTTGACCGTTTTTTTCGATCTCCTGACGGTAGTGGTCCTGAGGTGTCGCTGTCCTGGCGCCTTCCCACAAAATAGAACAATAATTGGAATTACACAGACATTTTATGAATATCGAAAAAATGAAAACATTCCCCAAAAAAGCTGTTAAATATATGGAATAAATTTTGACTAAGAATACTGATTTTGTAGTTTTAATTATCTTATTTAGAACTTTATCGCTCTTTTCAGTCTATATTATCATATAGGCTATACAAGGAAAGAATGGGTGGATACTATATTAAGTAAAAGAAGCTTTAAAGGGATTAAGAATTTTATGAGGTTTGAAGGTACAGGTAAGGTACAAAGGGACCATTTTTATAATTTATATATATATTTTCATTTGGATTTAATAGTGTGTATCTGTTTGAGTTCTTTATGTTGTTGTATTTTTGTGTTAACCATGGCCGATAAAGGCTATTAGTGTTAATTAATATCATATTATGTTATGGACTTAATTAGGGGGTAGTTTCCTATTAGACAGAGCACCTGTCAGATGCTCCTCAAACACAAAGGTGAGACAAAGGCAGAGGAAGATAGATTTATCCGCCCCCTGCTTTATCCCTAGATAATCAGTTGGTTATATTTATGTACGAGAAACAAGAAAAAAATGAGTAATAAAATTAAATAGAGGAGAAAATCGAGGGTAATGTCAGCCAGTGGAAAGAAAAAAAAAGTTGAAACTACAAAAGCAGATTTTTCGGAAAGGACCTCCACCAAGCCGTCTTCAGTGCTCAAAAAAAAGAAAAGATGAAAGTTGTAGACATTGAAAGATGTTTAGATCTTCCCCCCCCCCTTAAAAAACTGTCTTAATCGTAAAAAACGTAGCAAAAATGAATATAAGCAAATTTTGATGCATTTTTTAAGCGTTTGTGTGCTCCCTCCGAAAAATTCCTTTGTAATCCCTCCCCTGAAAAATAATCCTGGATACGACCCTGATTAAAAGATTCAAATAATATTTCTATTCAATTTAAATTAAGATCATCTGACCGCACATTAAAAGAAAATTGGATCAGTAGGCAAGCTAAGTCAATCACTAAGCGCAGAGTTCTTGCCCAATCTAATTGCTGAATGGCCTTGCATTTATTCTGGCTTGGTTATTTGTTTGTTTGATTCAATGTTTCTTCTGCTCTATTCAAGGTTACTTAAAAAAATTCGTTTTTCTTCTTTTTTATGAGCACTGAAGACGCCTTGGCGGAAGTCCTTGCCAAAATATCTGTTTGTTTCCTTTTCTGTCCACTGGCTTACACTATCCTCGTTTTTCTTGGTTATTTAATGTTATTATTCATTTCTTTTCTTGTTTACCATGCGTCATGTACTACCAGTGTGATCTTAGAATGTATTTGGTCCCATTCATCCATAGGAATATTTTTTAGTAATGCCCAAAGTAATCTACCTATGCTTGAAATTCGTTTTTATCCAAGTCTCTAAAAGTGTCCAAAAGTGAGTAATTAGGTTCTGGTTGTTTTTTTTTACCTTTTTTTTAGAGAGAATTCTCTGGCTCCAAAACCAGAGAAGCCGGTG
This sequence comes from Artemia sp. Qi Xiang Cuo, assembly GCF_049724085.1. Taxonomy (NCBI): domain Eukaryota; kingdom Metazoa; phylum Arthropoda; class Branchiopoda; order Anostraca; family Artemiidae; genus Artemia; species Artemia sp. Qi Xiang Cuo. The sequence goes on from NW_028300457.1 coordinate 630,960, forward strand.
TTAACTGGTTTTCAGTTATGAAGCTCTTCAAATTTTATTTGCATAATTTGTGCTGTAGTTTGAGTAGAATTTTCTAGGAATCTTTAAGTTAATTTATTAAAATGTTGCATTCAATTATTTACACGAATCCATACAATTCTAAATAAATTTTTAGTTGCAAAATTTAAACAGAAAACCACATTTCTTAAAAAAAATATTTATGAAATGTTTTTAAAATTATATTTAAGAAAAAATCAACTTGAAAATAGACTTTAAACCAATGAGTGGCATATACTGAAAAAATAAACGCCTAAAGGAGAAATTGCAATGATTTTCTGTACAGTTGAAAGGAATAGATGCAAAAAGAAAACCAGTGTTGATAAAAGTGTTGAATAACCCCTAAAGGAGGGGGTATTCAAAATCACAGGGGACTTTGTTTTTACCAAGATGTAAAGGGAGAATGGTTTTATTCCCTTATTTACATATACAGGTCAGTGTCTTTTTTCCTTCCAATTGGAGAGGGGGGAGGAGGAATTGGCTTCCTACTAGTCTCCATGGGGAGCATCCATGCAAATAATATTTTATCGAAAAGTTCACCTTAAACCTCTGTTAAAATGATGAACCTATAAATAATTAGTTTTGATGTTTTAAATCCCCCAATATATATTTGAAGGGGTTCCTTTTCGTAAGGATTGTTGACATTCTTGAACGAATGTTTTAGGAATGCATATCCTGGACGAATATAATAGCTGATCCGCAATTAAACCTCGCTGTATATAATTTCATTTGACTAGACTTAGTGCACATTCCTTTACCGTCATAATGTCCTTTGTCGTCAAAGAATTTTTCAGCTTATTGATTTTTATTTTGCTATTCTTTTGATTTGTGAGGTGGTCAAACAGTGACAATTTTTCCTAGTATTCTAGAGGCAAGTACAGGCCGCTTTGATTAAAATATTGAGAAAAATTTTATTTTCATGAATAAACTAAGATGACGATTGCATGCTAAAATTGATGTTTTTGCCATGTTTTGATTCTCAGAATATCTTTACTTAACCGTCATAATGTCCTTTGTTGTCAAAGAGTTGTTCAGCTTATTGATTTTTCTATGTCATACAAATGATTTATGAGGTAGTCAATAAGTGACAATATTTTCTAGTTGTGTAGATACAAGTACAGACCGCTTTGATTAAAATATTAAGAAGGGTTTGTCTTATTGAGTAGACTTAGATGACGATTGCAATGCTAAAATTTATATCCTTATCGTGTTTTTGATTCTCAGAATATCTTATTTATTTGGAAAGTTTTATAAATCATTCAAAAAGAAGTTCAAGACCAATTATCAATTTCTTCGGCTCGTAAGATTCAGAGATAAAAGAAAAAACTGCTTGGTTTAGAAAACTAAGTATTTTAGTCAATAAAGTAAATGCTAAGGTAGTTAAGTAGTTTCATCAAATCCCTGTTACATCCCATGTCTTCATGTGGAATATTTAATTTGTTTAAAAGGTAAATATTACAAACATTTGAAATTTTTCACTGAATATAAACTAATTCAGCATAAAATAAGAGGGGGAATATCTCGAATTTCAATTTCTGCAATATTCTCTAGATTGAATGGTCGTTTCCTATTATTCAGTTTCGGGGAGACTGAAAATGATATCAAATTTGAAAAATTCAACCATTTAATACCCCATTTCCACCCTAAACGACGTCAGAGGGGGGATGGGGTGAAAGCACACATTTTATGCTATTGGCATACTTTTTATTATATCGGTGCTTCATGGAAATTTTACACCCGACAGCTCAAATATGAGCTAATATTTGGCCTTTATATTAATCTCACCCTGACCTCATAGTTGTGGAAGAGGGTAGTTCTACTTATAGCAGGATTTTTTGTCGGAAGGTTCTTTTTTTCAGGGCTAAAGAGTCCAAAAATGAACAGAAGGTTTTCTTACAATTCTCTTTAAGATCTGTCTTGACTCTCCTACTCTCATTATAACCCCCCTTCCTGTGATGGGGAAAATGCTTTTAAAAAGTATTTTAAAAAATTAAAACTCTAATCTAAAGAAATAAGAAAAGAATATAAAAATATTTTAAAAGAAAGAAATAAAAAAAATATTAGAAAGACATCACTAAAAACAATAAAAATCTTTCATATAATTTGCCGGTTTTTTGGACTAAACATCCCCCAACATGAGGACCGTATCAGAATAAATACTTTTCAGTCAACCTTGGAACAATTTTTGGTTCACAGTCCTATATTTAAGGCTTATAAGTGGTATCAATTGTGGAGTGTGAAATCCCAGCATAGCTGTTTTGTACCCCAACCCTTGAATTTAAAAAATCGTCATTTTAGTATCTTGATCGAGAAATCACTTATTTTTAGTAATTCCAATGAAACAACTAAAAAAAAAAAATGCCACCTGCTGTATTATGAGAAACACACTTCTGCCCCCTCCTACATCTCCGCGATTGACAGAACAACTGGACGAAGACCATAGACCTGCATCCCCAAAATGTAAAAAAAAAAAATCCATTTTGCTTTTTTTGTGTGTGACAATATATTAAATAACTTAACACACTTTACGCCCTAATCGTAAATTTTCCGGAAACCTAAGAATTTCTTGCTAAAAGTAGTTTCTTTTCCTATTGCCCCCCAAAAACATCAGCCGTGTGAACCTGGTCAGCTGATGTTATTTTTGAAACATGGTGATAATGACTTACTGGATTTATTTATATTAGGTAAATTTTAAACACTAATTAGAAAATAAAAACCCTAAAACCATGATGTCTTTCCTCTTTTTTTTAATTTACTACATTTTCTGTACAGCCAGCCACATAATTGCTAGTGTTGGTAATTCCCTGCCAGTCACTAATCTTCAGTTCTGAAAACAAACGTACAGCGTTAGGGTACCGTGAGCGAGTTGGATATTCCTCATTAAGCAGTCAGAGGCACAAGGTTTTCAACCCTCGGAAGAGAGTATATACTATGAATTACCCGTCAAAAGCAAACAAAAGAGTATATAGTAGGCCTACTTCGAGTATTATACTCAGTATTTATACTGAGTACGGAATGGCTATTTCAAAATTTTGATTGAATAGTTTGAGGAAAAACAGGGTTTGAGGGGGGCTAAATTTCTCTCCAGTTTTTTTGGTCGCTTAAAACGGACACTAGATCTTTTAATTTCCTTTCAAGTGAACCCCTTCTGATCTTTTAGGACAGTTGGTTCGATACGACCACCTCTCGGAAAAAAACACGCATCCGTAATCTTTCGTATCCAGTCAAGTATATATTTAATGTTACCTGTACTGAAAAATCTGAAAAGTTTCTTTCAAAGTGTCATCTCAGGAGAAAGTGACAAAATTCGACCCGAGAGGGTGAGAAGTGTCACAGACCCCAAAAAATGTCAAAATGACACACAAGTGCTGCTTTGGCAGTCATTCTGGGTGCTGTGTTTTTAAAGATCATAATAAGACTGTCAGACCCCCCCCCCCCTTAAGATGGCAAATTTCTATACAAAATTAGGAGAAAAGGGTATTTACCTACATGTTCTGAGAACGTTCACCTTGCAATGATTTAAAGTAAAACATTTCACGAAGATCATTATGAGAAGTGCTTCTCACACCAAGACGGGTATGTTAAAAGATACCAAATGTGACCTAACCTGAACAAATAATTCAGGGAAACGTAGTGCCTTTCGTCTTGAGCAGAAAAATGAATCTCAATTGCTGAAAGTGGTATCTTTTATTATTCAAAAGAGGATAAAGCCACTCAGCGTTTCCATAACTAACGCGATTTCATGAGAAGACCTGTCGAAGAATATCCAAATTTCTCTTGAAAATGTTTGTCTAACTATCTATAAAATCTTCAATTTTTCTCTAGCAATGGCATCAAATTGGGGGTTCAGCCCCCTCCCTCTCAAGAATTTTTGGTATTTTTCATTTAAACGAAACACACTCGATAATTACGATTAGGTTAGATTTAAGAAAACCGGTTTCGTATCCACAAAGACAAGTTACGGGTGGTATAATGCATTAGAATTATTTTTTTACAACTTTTTTTTCACCTTATCTTTTACATTATTAACACCTTTTAGAATTGCAATAATGAGAAAAGTGAAATAATTGGGATATAAAAATATAAAAAGAACACCAAACGAGGTTGATTTTCGGAAGGTAAAAACAACGAAAAGACAAGGTATACGTTTTGGCAAAGATATCTGCCAAGACGTCCTCGATATAAAAGGAAAAATATATATATAAAAGAAAAAAAACAACCAAAACCTAATTACTCACTTCTAGAGACATTGGATAAAAATCGAATAAAAATTGGATAAAAATAGGTAGAATACTTTGAGCATTACTAAAAATTATTCCTATGGATGAATGGGGCCAAATACATTCTAAGACCCCACTGGTTGTACATGACGTATGGTAAACAAGAAATAAAAGAATAAGAATATTATATAGCCAAGATAAGCAAAGATAGTGTCAGTCAGTGGACAGAAAAGGAGCAAAAATAACTAAAACTGATATTTTGGCAAGGAATTCCGCCAAGCCGTCTTCAGTGCTCAAAAAAAGAAGAAGAAAAACTAACTTTTTTAAGTAACCTTGAATAGAGCAGAAGAAACATTGAATCAAACAAACAAATAACCAAGAAAGAATAAATTCTAGGCCATTCAGCAATTAGATTGGGCCAGAATTCTCTGCTTAGCGATTGACTTAGCTTGCCTACTGATCTGATTTTCATTAAAAGTGCGGTCGTTTTGATCTTAATTTAAATTGAATAGAAATATTATTTGAATCTTTTAATCAAATTATTTTTAAGGGGACGGGTTGCAAAAGTAGTTTTTTGGAGGGGGTGCACTCAAACCTTAAAAAAACGCATCAAAAATTTGTTTACATTCATTTTTTGTTTCGTTTTTTTACGAGTCGGGCAATTTGTTTTTTTAGGGGGGGGGGCGGGGGGGGTAAATCCCCTAGCCCCCTTTATACGGCCTTGCTTTTACAATTCAGTTATTGTAAATTCCGATAATAAGAATATCTCCAGTATCTCTATTTAAAGCAAGGTCTCTTTTTTTCATTTCTATTCATTTTATATAAAATCTATTCACACAATAATACAACATCTGAACTAAACTATGGTAAAAGTATTTCATTCAGTAATGGTTACCACATTAAATATGGGTTACCCCATTCTCCCCTACATACGGCCTTACGTGCCTGTATGAGTATTAAACGCTCAAGTTTATATGCGTTATTCTATTTAAAAGGGTACAATTCAAGGGGCCAGAATTTACCAAAACAGGTGATTTACGAGAATGTTTCATGGAATTAGTACTAACGCAGCGATTTGATTTTTAATCCGGAAAATCTGCTGATTGAATATTTCTCCTTAACGTCAATTTTGTCCAATTATCAGGGACATACGTGGGATGGAAGCATGGGTTGAACCCAAAAAAATTTCATGGTTAAACCTTTTCCATGACTTTCAATATTTTAGTAAAGTTCATTTGTTATTTTCCCAACTAATCCCCCTCCCCTGGAATGAATCAGCAGTCAATAAAGAAAAACCCATTTCTTTTAGTTCATTCAGCTGTTTGATTTCTTTCCCCGTAGGCACACATAAATTTATCCGAGCGGTATTTATATGGGTATGGCTTTCAAAACGTGAAAAACGGCTAATTGTGCAGCAGTTACGGTTAATTACAAAAATCACAATAATTGAGACACGAGCGGACCCAGCCCTTGTCTTTGCCCTTTTCAAATATATTTTCTCGTTTTTACTTTCTGTTATGTAGTCAAACCTAGTAGATTTTCTAGTTGTTATTTGGCACTTTTTTAAGCTGTGCTTTTTCAGTTTAGAACATAATAATATTTATCGCTAAAAATTTTAAAGAGAGATAGTTATTGATGCGCTGAATTTTCTCATCTGTTCTGTTGACGAAAAAACCCTCAAAAACCCGTCGAACAAGCCTTTCTCCAAATGCTGTGTTTATTACCATGCAGTTTAAATTTACAAGTTTGACCAGTTTGATATACTAATCTTCTTTGGGGATTTTTTTTTTTTTTTTTTTTTTTATTTTTTTTTTATTTGGCGATGTTGGTTGCTAAGTCGAATGAGAAATCCACGGGCCTGGATTAACGAAGAAGGAATGGTTAAAGAGAATAAACTAACGAACAGCATTGTCATCTTCTTTATATTTATATAAAGAAAGAAAAACGAGCAAAAATGGGGTTTTTGTAGGCCAAATGAAGATACTGAAAAAACGAAGCGAATATTTCGAGAGGACAAACGCCTCTCTTCTTCAGCGCGAAACGAAACGATGTATCAATAAAAGCCAAAAATTAAAAGAATTAAAACCAACTACCTAACAACCATAAAAGCTACTTATTCGCCAATATCTGCGATTTTCAAAAAATCAAAAAAATATAAACTACCATTGACGGATACTAGTAAACAACTGAACAAAGGAAAGGAATCAATTAATTCACTCAAAAAACAAAACGAACCAGCAATTACATAAGTTGGAAAACTATGTCGTTTGATTTCGGATTTTAATTAAAGCATTTCTTGCAGACACCCTTTGAGAGCTAAGGGGTTGTTCACGTGTTTGATTAGATGACTGGGAAAGTGGTTCAAGGTTTATTTCAGGGATCACTAAAGTATCGGAATGCTTTAATTAAAAATAAAGTAGCAAGAAATACCTTAATTAAAATCCAAACTCACATGACATAGTTTTCCAACTTATGTAATTGCTGGTTCGTTTTGTTTTCGAGTGAATGAATTGATTCCTTTCCTTTGTTCAGTTGTTTACTAGTATCCGTCAATGGCAGTTTATATTTTTTGGATTTTTTGCAAATCGCAGATATTGGCGAAAAACTCGCTTTTATGGTTGTTAGGTAGTTGGTTTTAATTCTTTTAATTTTTGGCTTTTATTGATACATCGTTTCGTTTCGCGCTGAAGAAGAGAGGCGTTTGTCCTCTCGAAATATTCGCTTCGTTTTTTCAGTATCTTCATTTGGCCAACAAAAACCCCATTTTTGCTCGTTTTTCTTTCTTTATGTGATGTCAGGCCAATGTGGTTTAAGAAATTATCTTCTTTATATTTATTTAAAAGTTCATGTTAATAAGGAACATTAGGCAAGTATTTAGGAGTTATTAGGGTAATATCAAACAGTAAAAAACCTTAGATTACATAGATCTTTTATGGAAATCTAATAAACCAAAAATATACCCATTAGACCAGTTTAATACATTTTTTTTTTTAAACGTCTTCGATTTTTTTTTTTCGTGACTTGGGAAAATTGGTTGCTAAGTCGAGTGAGAAATCTATCAGCGCGATAAAAGAAGGGGTGGGCTGAAGGGGTGAGAAGGGGAAGGAGGAGCACTGTCAGCTTCTATGTAAATCTACCTAAAAGTGTCTGTTAATTGCAAATATTAGGCAAGTACTTAGAAGTCATTTGGGAGTGAAAATCATAGTATAATAATTGGAATTACATAGACATTTTATGAATATCGAAAAAACGAAAACATTTCCCAAAAACCTGTTAAATACATGGAATAACTTTTGAATGATAATACTGATTCTTCTAAGTTCAAATAGTTAATTTATAATCAGATAAAAGAAATACATTTTAGAAGAAAAATTGATTTTTAATAACAAATTCATTTGTTATTCAAGTTTTAACTAAAAACGGAATAAAAAAAAGTTTATGTTATTTAAGTTTTAATTATTAAAGTCTCAATTATCTTATTTATAACTTTATCGTTTTTTTCTATCTTTATTAACATGTATACAAGCAAGGAATAAGTGGGTATTATATTAAGTAAAAGAAAATTTATCAAACAGTTCGTGCTAACGAACTGTAAGTAAGAAGTGACGCGGCTCAATAGAAACCGAAACTCTAAAAAACGGAATATTGATACCAATAGATACATCAAAAGAATGAAATTTTCATTCTGATTTCAAATATATAAGTTTCATGAAGTTTAGTCTTACCAATACAAACTTACGCGCCTGAGAAAATTTGCCTTATTTTCGTAAAAAGGGGGAAAAACCCCCAAAAGTCATAGAACTTTAATGAAAATCCCACCATCAGATTCAGCGTATCTAAAAACCCTACTATAGAAGTTTAAAGCTCCTATCTACAAAAATGTGGAATTTTGTATTTTTTGCCAGAAGGAAGATCACGGATGCGTGTTTATTTATTTTTTTTTCCAGGGGTGATCGTATCGATCCAGTAGTTTTAGAATATTTTGCAAGGGCTCATTCGAACGGAAATTAAAAGTTATAGTGCCCTTTTTAAGCAATCAAAAAATTGGAGGGCAACTGGGCCCCTCCCACTCCAATTTTTTTCCCGAAGTCACCCAATCAAAATTTTGAGATAGCCATTTTGTTCAGCATAGTCAAAAATCTAATTAATATGTCTTTGAGGATGAGTTAATCCCCCAAAGCTCCTGGGGGAAGGGCTGCAAGTTATAACTTTGCCCATTGTTTAGACATAGTTTTGGTTATTGGGAAATATACAGGTGTTTTCAGGAGGAATTTTTTCCGGTGGGGCGGTCGTAGTAGGGGTTATGGGGGAGAATCTTTCCATGGAGGATATTCCCTTGGGGGAAGGGACATTTCTATGAAGGAGGTGTCGGATTTCCCAGCATTATTTAAAAAACGATCAGAAAAAAAACAAGTTTTTTTTTCAACTGAAAGTAAGGAGCAACATTAAAACTTAAAAAAAATCTTTCTCATGAAAAAAAAGTCCTAAATTTCTAAATTTCTTTTTAAAAGCATATCCACAATATCATTTTGCCGTGTGGTGATTAATATATTACTAAATTGTGTAAATGCATTTGAGCCACTGCGCAAAAGTCTCATGCAATTGTTTAATGATGGAGAATCAGGTTTCATTATATCGACAAGCATTCCCTTAGAAAGTATCTTCCTTTGAATAGACAGCTCTAGAAAATCATCATCTAGAATCAAACGTTTTTCCATAAACACTATATTCCCCATGATTCGCTCTTTCTCAAATCTATCCATTTTCTAGAGTCCTAACACTCTCACAATCAACTTCAGACTAACCAGAATTTTTTTTTCTACTCTAAAAATATACACTAGTCTACTATAGAAAGAAAAACCGGTCTAACCTAAATTCAACGTAACATGGCATGAAGCCAAAAGGAATCGAACTTGGATTTTATGACTGTTATCTGATGTATCCGATAAAAACTTTGAAAAAAAAATCATTCACTCCAACACTTAGATTTTGTCAACTTTTTCCTATGTATCCGAGAAATGAATGTTGATATAGAATTTAATCACTCCTCTACTTAGATTTTGTGAAATTGCTGTATTGTCTGTGTAGGAAGTGACATCAATCGATAATGAATGTTAATACATAATTTTTTCAATTTTTTTTCATAGTTTCTGAATTAAATTTCTATACTTTGTAATCAAGTGTGAACTTTAAGATACAGTTTGTTAGTTACTTAATTTTGAACATACTCACAATTTTTACAATAATTACATATCCAACAACAGATTTTGGTAAGTAATTTATTCATTCTGATAGTATTTTTGTGTTTTTTCTCTGATACTTAGATTTTGTCAATTATATTCGATGTATCTGACAATAGGTATTGATATAAAAAAATTTATTCGCTCTGACGCTTAGATTTTTTCAATTTTATCCCATGCATTCGAGAAAGGGTTGTTGATATAGAATGTAATCACTCTGATCCTTAGATTTTGTCAATTTTATCCGACATATCCGATAAATGATGTTGTTAAAGCATTTTTTCATTCTGAAATTTAAATTTTGTCAATTTTATTTGATGTATCTGAGAAAGGATGTTGATAAAAAAAATTTACTATGACGCTTAGATTCTGTCAATTTTATCCAATGTATCTGAAAAAAGATGTTGATATAAAAAATTTATTCACTCTAACACTTAGATTTTGTCATATTTTTCCTATGTATCCGATAAATGAAATTTGATATAGAATAAGCACTCCTATACTTAGATTTTGTGAAATTGCTTTATTGTCTGTCTAGGAAGCGACATCAATCGATAATGAATGTTAATAAAGAATTTGTTAAATTTTTTTCATAGTTTCCTGAATTAAATTTCTGTATTGTGTATCCAAGAGGTGAATTCAAGAAGAGTTTGTTACTTACTTACTTTCTTAAATACTTACAATTTTTTTTCATAATGACAAATCCAACATCGGATGTTGATAAAGAATTTATTCATTCTGATAGTATTTTCGTGGTTTTTGCAAGCAATTCGTGCTATACCTTAAACGCATTCATATATATCCTTGATAAAAAAAATTTGTCCGACATATCCGAAAAATGATGTTGATAAAGCATTTATTCAGTCTGATACTTAGATTTTTTCAAGGGCGGATCCAGGATTTTTTTTTTTGGGGGGGGGGTACTAATTTTTGACTTTTTTGAGGGAGATTTTACTAATTTTTGACTCAGTTTTCGACTAATTATACTGATTTTTACCTAGCTTTTTCTAATTTTCGACTTATTTTCAACTCGGTCAAAGATTTGGGGGGGGGGGGGGCCTGGATACGGCTTTGCAATTATATTCGATGTATCTGACAAAAGATATTGAGAAAAAAAATATTCACTCTGACACTTAGATGTTGTCAATTTTATCCGACATGTCAATTTTAACTGACGCATCCGACAAATGATGTTGATAATGCACTTATTCACTCTGGTAGCTAGATTATGTCACTTTTATCCGAGATATTTGAAAAAAGATGCTGATAAAGCATTTATTCACTCTGATACTTAGATTTTGTCAACTATATTTGATGTATCTGACAATAGATATTGGTATAAAAAATTTATTCACTCTGACGCATAGATTTTTTAAATTTTATACCATTTATTCGAGAAAGGGTTGTTGATATAGAATTTAATCACTCTGATACTTAGATTTTGTCAATTTTATCCAACATATCCGACAAATGATGTTGATAAAGCATTTATCCATTCTTAAATTTAGATTTTGTCAATTTTATTTGATGTATCTGAAAAAGGATGTTGATAAAAAAAAATTACTCTGACACTTAGATTCTGTCAATTTTTTCCGATGTATCTGACAAAAGATGTTGATAAAAAAATTTATTAACTCTAACACTTAGATTTTGTCAACTTTTTCCTATGTATCCGAGAAATGAATATTGATATGGAATTTAATCACTCCTATACTTAGATTTTGAGAAATTGCTATATTGTCTATCTAGGAAGCGACATCAATCGATATTGAACGTTAATAAAGAATTTGTTCAATTTTTTTTCATAATTTCCTGAACTAAATTTATGTACTGTGTATCCAAGAGGTGACTTCAAGAAAGAGTTTGTTAATTACTTACTTTTATACTTACTTACATTTTTTTCATAATGACATATCCAACAACGGATTTTGATAAAGAATTTATTCATTCTGATAGTATTTTCGTGTTTTTTGCAAGCCATTCGTACTATATCTTAAACGCATTCAGATATTTCCTTGATAAAAAAAAAATTTGTCCGACATAACCAACAAATGATGTTTCCAGCTTATGCATTTCAACGAAAGAAATCCAAAATGAACTTTGAAAAATCAATAGAATTTAACTGTGACAAGGTAAACCACGACAAAACACTATTGAAATATTTCAATTCTCCCATTTCAACGAAAGAAATCCAAAATAAACCTTGGAAAATCAAAGGAATGTAACTGTGACAAGGTAAACCACGAAAAAACACTATTGAAATATTCCAACTCTTGCATTTCAACGTAAGAAATCCAAAATGAACTTTGAAAAATAAAGAGAATTTAACCGTGACAAGGTAAACCACGACAAAACACTACTGAAATATTCCAACTCTTGCATTTCAAAGATAGAAATCTAAAATAAACTTGAGAAAAATCAAGAGAATGTAACTGTGACAAGGTAAACAACGACAAAACACTAATGAAATATTCAAACTCTTGCATTTCAACAAAAGAAATTCCAAAATGAACTTTGAAAAATCAAGAGAATTTAAGTGTTGATAAGGTAAACCACAACAAAACACTACTGAAATATTCCAACTCTTGCATTTCAATGAAAGAAATCCAAAAATGAACTTTGAAAAATCAATAGAATGTAACTGTGATAATATAAACCATAACAAAACACTACTGAAATATTCAAACTCTTGCATTTCAACAAAAGAAATCCAAAATGAACTTTGAAAAATCAAGAGAATGTAAGTTTGACAAGGTAAACCAAAACAAAACGCTACTGAAATATTCCAACTCTTGCATTTCAATGAAAGAAATCCAAAATGAACTTTGAAAAATCAAGAGACTGTAAGTTTGACAAGGTAAACCACGACAAAAAATGAACTTTGAAAAATCAAGAGAATGTAACTGTGATAAGGTAAACCACGTCAAAACACTACTGAAATATTCCAACTCTTGCATTTCAACGAAAGAAATCCAAAATGAACTTTGAAAAATCAAGAGAATGTAACTGTGACAAGGTAAACCATACCAAAACACTACTGAAATATTCAAACTCTTGCATTTCAACGAAAGAAATTCAAAATGAACTTTGAAAAATCAAGAGAATGTAACTGTGACAAGGTAAACCATAACAAAACACAACTGAAATATTCCAACTCTTGCATTTCAATAAAAGAAACCAAAAATGAACTTTGAAAAATCAAGAGAATGTAAGTGTGACAAGGTAAACCACGACAAAACACTACTGAAATATTCCTATTCTTGCATTTCAACGAAAGAAATCCAAAATGAACTTTGAAAAATCAAGAGAATGTAACTGTGACAATGTAAACCAAGACAAAACACTACTAAAATATTCAAACTTGCAATTCTACTAAAGAAATACAAAATGAACTTTGAAATATCTAGAGAATGTAAGTGTGACAAGGTAAACCACGACAAAACACTACTGATATATTCCAACTCTTGAATTTCAACGAAAGGAATCCAAAATGAACTTTAAAAAATCAAGAAAATGTAACTGTGACAAGGTAAACCATGACAAAACACTACTGAAAAATTCCAACTCTTGTATATCAATGAGAGAAATTCCAAATGAACTTTGAAAAATCATGAGAATGTAAGTGTGACAAGGTAAACCACGATAAAACACTACTGAAATATTCCAACTCTTGCATTTCAACGAAAGAAATTCAAAATGAACTTTGAAAAATCAATAGAATGTAACTATGATTTTTTTTTGTTTTAAGTATGTTTTATCTCATTCGAAGACATGTAAAAAAAGTTGAAAAATATATCATGTTAAAAAAAGAAAATAATAAAAAAAAAATTTTTTAAATCGAAAAAAAATTCCAAAAAAATAGGGGGAGGGGGCCAAAACGTTGGAGGGGAGGGGGGCGTCCTTCGAGTTTGGGGGGTAGGGGACATTTGGGGGGTTGGTGTCTCTGCTGGCTAGGGTCATTGGTGCTTATGATCCTTGATGGTTCGTGCTCACATACACCTTACTACTTGATTTGCAAGGATTTCTAAGGTTTGTTCTGAATTTCATTATGAAAATTATTTTCCTGCCATCTACATCTCTCTTAGTATCAACTCTTTAGTATACTATAACGTTAGACTCTATTTTGAACTGAAAACACTGTTCAAACGCCACTTGTGTATTATACAGAACACATGGAAGAAGTAAAGCTATCCATTATTAAAATGCTTTTCTTGCCATCTACATCTCTCTTAGTATCAACTTTCTAGTGCACCATGACGTTAGACTCTATTTTAAACTGACAACACTGTTCAAGCGCCATTGAGGTTACCTTAACTGCTAATCACTTTAACCCTTTTTCTCCATCGTCATACGATCCAATTTGCAAATGTTATTTACCTCTGTTTTTTCCCTATTATTCAAATAAGATCGTTCGTACAGTCCAATTCGCGAATCCCTTATCCCTTTTTGCAAATGTCAATCAAACAATTCTGATTGTAGCATCCATGAAAACGTGGAGTTGAAGCAAACTTGTGTAACAAGCTAGACTTCAGGAACCAGTGGGGAATCCCCGCTCGTACTGTTCGCTTTATGGATATTGCCTCAAAAACCACTCTGGTTGTGTTATATAATCTCGACTATACTCTCAAAACATGTTGGACCACTTTATAGGTTTGCCAGCTTTTTTAAAATCTGCACGTGAAACTGAAGTGTATATTCTTGTGCAATTGATATCAATAGCAAAAAACCAGTCTGATTGTCTTATACAACCTTGACTATACCCTCAAAACTTGTTTGGCCACTTTATAGGTAATCGCTTTTTGTAATTTGCACGTGAAACTGAACTGTATATTCTTTTAGGCGTGAAACTGTACTGTATATTCTTGTAGGTGTGAATGTAGGTGTGAAATCTTATGCATACTTACTACTCTTATCATTCCCTGCAAGTTGTAACTTAATACCCTCTTTCGTACCTGAGATACTGCAGATGTGTCATTTTGGCAACCTGGACACACATAGTCTCTTTTTTCTAGTTCAATATCTTCCTCAACAATTTCTGAAAGTTTCACCATTATCCTTTCCTGAGATAATGTAGATGTGCCAGTGTCGAAGACCTGAATACACATAACGTCTTTAAACATTCAACACCCCTGTTAACATTCTCTACACGTACCAACTTGTTACTTTTAGCCATTGCAGAGGTATTATGGATTACCCATTTTGAGAACCTAGATGTTCATAGTGTATTTTGACTTAGTTCAACATTCGCTAAAAATTTCAGCTTAAAAGCCTTTGCCGTCAAAAGCGACAGCATGTAATCATAGATAAAACGGTATTATTTTGATAGCATGGATGCACATATTGTATTTTGACCTAATTTAATGTCCCACTAACATTCCTTAAATTTTTGGCTTAATACCCTTTGCTGTTCCTAAGATACTACAGATACGCCATTTTGACAACCTGGTAGAAGGTGATGTCTTTTGATTTGTGTCGCTACTTTACCGGTGAATTACAAGTCCCATTGCAGATTACTGTGCAAAGACACTATTTATGTTTGAACTGCATGCAAAATCCCATTAGGCCCTTTCCCCTTCCCCAACATACAGTTTAAATTTTTTAGTCCCATTGTCACACTTACTTTTTACAGCAGTATTCAAAAGTTTCAAATCCCTTTCTCTAAGCCGTCCCCAAGATTTTGCAGATATGCTATTTAAATGAATTGGATACACATGGCGTCTTTTGACATACCTCCCTCCAATCATGAAGTCAAAATTTTAAGTTATCTTATCTCTCCCTCCAATACTCCCTCTAAGTTAAAAATTGATCCCTCGAGGTGTTATTTTTTGTTCCAGAGAAACCGCAGATATAGTATTTTGATAAACTGGTTGCATAAACTTTCGATTTACTTCAGCATCCCTCTCAGCTTTCCCTGATATTTTCAACTTAATATCCTTATTAGTTCCTGGTTAATTGCAGATACGCCAATTTAACAACCTTGATGCTAATAGAGTGTTTTGATTGATCTTGCTACTTAACCATGCTTAATTTATAGGTGTCATAGCAGCTTATAGCGTAAAAGTGATGACAATTGCTTAGGCCCTTCACTTCCAACAACATCCCCTTCATACCTTACCGTTCATGAAGTATATGTCCCATAGGAGCTAATAGTGAAAAACCGTTAATTTTGTCTGAATTCAAGACGGAAATCTCTTAGCCCCTTCCCCCTTCTCCACAATTAAGGTTAAGTTTTCTTTGTTCCATTCTCCTCTCTTCCTTTGCCCAAAAGTAACTGAGAGTTTTAATTGTATTCCCCGAGCCATTCCCAAGATGTTGCAGACAAGGTATTTCGGTGAGCTTTATTAGACAGTGGCTTTTGGTATACCTCTCCCCCCTATTAGGGTACACACGGAATCCGAACGATCAATAGGAGCTTGCCCGAAATGCAACTAATCAGGAGCAAAGGGTCTTAGGCCGATTTCAAGGCTCTCTCTCCCTCCTCCATCAACTCCAATTGAAATGCATAATTTTTCTATCCTAGAGACTGATCTCTGAAAGTTTTGAGCTTGTCAGAAGCCCAGGATCAAAAAAGCCCCCCTTCCCATTAAAAGCTATGTGTAAAAAAAAGACCGCTTCTAAATTTTACAGCCTTGCCATGGGGTCTGCGGGGGTCATGTCATCCCCAGGGGCATATTTATTGGAAGTTTCAATTATTTTGAATAAAATGACTATCCCAAAATTTTGATCTGATGTCTTTTGAAGTTAAAGAGGGTAGTGAAAAATGGCAAATGTTGGGACTGGTTTTCCTCCAATTCCTTTTAACTCTTGAAAAGCACCCTAGAACTTTCAACTTCGGTCGAATGAGCCCCCTCTGAAGTTATTCCCACCATTCATTCCATACAAAGTGACATGGGAAGAAAAAAAACATAAAATAATATATTGAAGCTTTATTGCTGTTTACTTAGGTAGCGGTAATGTTAATCTGACGAAGTCTGTGTTGAATAGGCACCCGGAGGAAACCTAGGACTTTAAAATGGTATATTACCCTCCGTTCGGTTTCTACCCTTGATAAGGGCTTCCAAAGTTATAATTTTTGATCGAATGAGAGAGTCCTCCTCGAAGTTCCTTTGTAGCCCGTGATTTTTGATGTAGTCGGGAAAAAATGCATCGGATACATTTCGCTCTTTCCTTAGTCTTTGTTAACCTGTAGACTATAAAAAGACTAATTGGATAAGCGAATATATAGCGATTACTATAGGCCTTTTGCACTGAAAAATCTGATTATAAAATCATAATCTAGATTATAAACTTGCCGTTCCATGGATAGTCCTATTCATGAAAATGCTGTTCTACTGAAAATTGGGGCTGTGAGTTCATAATCTAGATTCCTAATCAACATTTACGTACAGTATAAGACAATGGATTTGGATTGTAAATTTTGCCGTGTCTTGGGTCGGGATTATAAACGCTTGCTGTTCCATAGTTTAGAATTTGAAAACCCAGATTTATAAACTTCTTTATTTCCACTGAATCTTGCTTCAAGAACCTAATTTGTCCATGGAAGACATCTTTTATAAGGTAATTTTGAAAGCAGTTTTCATAGCATTAGCTTTATAATATTGGAATTACTTGTATTGCATAAATACCCTAATTGCTGTATTTTTTTTATATAATTATTTATTAAAATGTTATCTTGTTTATATTATAATATTATTTATTATATTAGATTCTAAGCTTTCTAATTGTAATGGTTGAAAAGTTGGCCATTGGGCCACCCATGGAGGTAAGTTTTTTTTTTGGGGGGGGGGGGTGCGTCTCCCTTCCCCTGGATTTTGAAAAAAACTGAATCTTGATTAAAGAACCTGATTTTTCCATGGAAGACGTCTTTTTTAAGGTAATTTGGAGTTAATTTTCATGACATTTAACTTTATAATACGTTAATTAATTGTATTGCATAAATACCGTAAAAGGTGTTTCGTACCGTAGTTTCTGGACATTTATTTAGGGTGTGCCAAGCCGTTTTAAAGTAACCCTAATTGGCAAGCAGAAGAGGGGCAGTTCCGCGTCGCAAGTGCCATTATACCTGCCGGGAGATTCTCTCTTAAACTGCGGGGATTCAGGGGAACGGAGACTGACACTTCCCTTGTTTATTGGGTGTTCGACTTTAAGGTATTGGAGTATTGGACTTTGTAAATGGGAGCTGCTAATTGGTGTGAAGATGAACTGTTCTATAATCCTATCCTGTGGTTTGTGCAGAAAAATCTTGCTAAAGGAGTTTCGCCTGATATGGTAAAATAGTATATGGCCGATTTCTTTGAGTCTTCTTCTCTTTCTGAGACCCGTAAATTGTTTTTTTTTTTTTTTAAAGCTCTTTCATAATGAAGTCCCTTCGAAGCGCACAGGAACAAATGCTGCATTGAACTTTGCTTCGGATATTATTTCTTCGGTTGTAAAGTGCGATTCCCAGAACATGAAGCTTCCGGATTTCGTTATCAAACGTCCCAGCGAAGTGCTAATGATCCCTCTCGATGCCCATAGTACCCTCAGCGCCAAGGTGAACTCTTGTCTTGAGCAGCGGCGTGACATTGCGTCTAAGGTTACTAAGGGCAATCTTAAGCTTGGATTTCCTATTCCAAATATGGAAAAACCGTCATATGCTATCAATGTAAGGAACCCTCCCCTGGAGCTCAGTGACTCCATCCTACGCATAAAGAAGCTCGAAATACTGGAAGGTCACGAAGGGATCGTTACTCTGAAATCCAAGCAACAAAGCAAAAGCTGGGCTGTGATGACACGTGACAAGCGCTCAACCGACACGCTGGCCGCAGCTGTTACTTGCTCCATTCCAAACGTTGAAACCAGAGTGATTGATAAAAAGCCTCTAGCAATTGTCCGTGAAATACCCAATAACTATTCAAGAGCTGATTTAGAGGCCTCAGTGGACGGACTTGTCAGTGCTAATCAAATCGATCATTCACGCACTTTTCGCCTCGAATTTATTGGGCAAAGCCGCTCTGAACGCGGTCCTGGAGTTGGGAATCCGCATTGGATACAACATTTTCCGCGCTAAGCCCTTTCAATCGATTCCGTGTCGATGCTTTCACTGTCAAAGTACTGATCGCCTAATTGGAGCTTGTCCCAGCTCACCAGGAAATCCCAAGCGTTCCAGATGTTCTTGCCCTCATGTAAATTCCAAGAAAAATCCTTGCGAAGCCTCGCCAAAATATGCAAATTGTGCCATGGAAGGTAAGTTTCAGTCTGAAATGCAAAATTTTCCGATCGGCTCTCTATAACGCTAATAAATGAATGCTCAAACTCAGTTTAGCTTTGTGTCCCTTAATATAAATGACATGAAAGACAAGGATCTACTAATGATTGGGCTGCTTGACAATGATATTGTGTTTTGACAGGTGCACCTTCTCTCTAAAGTGAATGTTGATAGCCTAAAGCACTTTAGGACCCATTTTACCTTCTTAAGAGTCACCCAGATAACCCGTGGTAGACCATCAGGAGATCTGACCATCTATTTTAGACATAACACTCAGCTGATATTATTGCAAAGTGATGCTAACATCTTAGTAATAAAAGGTGATTATACTGCATTTACAAAAACTTTTATTTTCCTGTAATAAAAAACTGTGCAGTCATTGTCTCGCTTTTCTCAAGCATGTAATCGCCTACGAACACTGTTTAGTGACCTTGCAAAACAAAATACCAAATGGGTTCTCGCCGGCGACAAGAATACTGATTTATTATCTAATTCTAACCGATCTGAATTTTTTTTTTCGTTTCCCTGCCGAGAGGATTCCACCTGGCTCATAAAGATCTTCTATTTACTTATATTCACAATCTTGTTGGTCTTACTTCCAACCTTTATTGTGTAATTGTGTTAGAGTCAACTCTACTTTCATCAATCTTTCATGTGGACGACCCTTATACAACATCACTGACCTTTATACAACATCGACGTGGATAGATATCAACTCTTATTATCAGCAAATAGCGTTCTGTTTCAAGTCTGCCGCTAAAAAAGCTGTCCCCTCTGAGCGCTTGTGAACAGGTACTCGATCCCTTATGGAAAGCCGATCCAAAAGAGAAGATGGCTGAACCAAAAGCTAAGTTCTGGCTCCGCATGTGGATAGCCCATGATCGTCCTCCTTCTGGTTCAGTCCATCAAATAAAGGAGAAAACCAAACGAGAGTACAATTATTCCCTTCGTAGAGTGAGACTAAATGCCTGGGATGGTCCCTGCGCCAACAAATCCTGAGATCATGTTATAAACGGTGTAAAGTGTTCACCTCCAATTCATTTCTCTCTTCGGCTACGTAATTTCATTTCCCATTATATAATATTTTGCTTTCATTTAATATTAATCTCCAAAATCATTTTAAAAGGCTTGCCAACTCAATCCTTCCAATTTGTATTAACCAATCTCAGGTGCTGTTGGTGGAATCTGGTGTTATACTCCGAGCTCTTAAGCAAGTGAATAAGCCTGAGTCTTTTGATAGTGATGGTCTTTGCTTCAAGTTTTTTCCTTAAGATTGTCCTGAACTACTGAAGCATTTGCAGTTATTGTTTCAGATGTGCTTGACACAGTCCATTGTGCCAGATAGTATTTTGTCCGGTATCTTCCATTGTTAAGAGGGGTAAGGACCCCGGTGCTTTTTCTAATTATCGTCCTATCACTATGTCTTGTTTTGATGGTAAGCTATTTGGATATGTGCTGCTACCGGCCATTAACTCCAACTTCCAGCTGGTTTTAGAAAAGGTGTGGGCTGCATTCAAGCTCATGATTGTCCTGAACTACTGAAGCATTTGCAGTTATTGTTTCAGATGTGCTTGACACAGTCCATTGTGCCAGATAGTATTTTGTCCGGTATCTTCCATTGTTAAGAGGGATAAGGACCCCAGTGCTTTTTCTAATTATCGTCCTATCACTATGTCTTGTTTTGATGGTAAGCTATTTGGATATGTGCTGCTACCAGCCATTAACTCCAACTTCCAGCTGGTTTTAGAAAAGGTGTGGGCTGCATTCAAGCTCATGATTGTCCTGAACTACTGAAGCATTTGCAGTTATTGTTTCAGATGTGCTTGACACAGTCCATTGTGCCAGATAGTATTTTGTCCGGTATCTTCCATTGTTAAGAGGGATAAGGACCCCAGTGCTTTTTCTAATTATCGTCCTATCACTATGTCTTGTTTTGATGGTAAGCTATTTGGATATGTGCTGCTACCGGTCATTAACTCCAACTTCCAGCTGGTTTTAGAAAAGGTGTGGGCTGCATTCAAGCTCATGATTGTCCTGAACTACTGAAGCATTTGCAGTTATTGTTTCAGATGTGCTTGACACAGTCCATTGTTCCAGATAGTATTTTGTCCGGTATCTTCCATTGTTAAGAGGGGTAAGGACCCCAGTGCTTTTTCTAATTACCGTCCTATCACTATGTCTTGTTTTGATGGTAAGCTATTTGGATATGTGCTGCTACCGGTCATTAACTCAACTTCCAGCTGGTTTTAGAAAAGGTGTGGGCTGCATTCAAGCTCATGATTGTCCTGAACTACTGAAGCATTTGCAGTTATTGTTTCAGATGTGCTTGACACAGTCCATTGTTCCAGATAGTATTTTGTCCGGTATCTTCCATTGTTAAGAGGGGTAAGGACCCCAGTGCTTTTTCTAATTACCGTCCTATCACTATGTCTTGTTTTGATGGTAAGCTATTTGGATATGTGCTGCTACCGGTCATTAACTCAACTTCCAGCTGGTTTTAGAAAAGGTGTGGGCTGCATTCAAGCTCATGATTGTCCTGAACTACTGAAGCATTTGCAGTTATTGTTTCAGATGTGCTTGACACAGTCCATTGTTCCAGATAGTATTTTGTCCGGTATCTTCCATTGTTAAGAGGGGTAAGGACCCCAGTGCTTTTTCTAATTACCGTCCTATCACTATGTCTTGTTTTGATGGTAAGCTATTTGGATATGTGCTGCTACCGGCCATTAACTCTAACTTCCAGCTGGTTTTAGAAAAGGTGTGGGCTGCATTCAAGCTCATGATTGTCCTGAACTACTGAAGCATTAGCAGTTATTGTTTCAGATGTGCTTGACACAGTCCATTGTGCCAGATAGTATTTTGTCCGGTATCTTCCATTGTTAAGAGGGGTAAGGACCCCGGTGCTTTTTCTAATTATCGTCCTATCACTATGTCTTGCTTTGATGGTAAGCTATTTGGATATGTGCTGCTACCGGCCATTAACTCCAACTTCCAGCTGGTTTTAGAAAAGGTGTGGGCTGCATTCAAGCTCATGATTGTCCTGAACTACTGAAGCATTAGCAGTTATTGTTTCAGATGTGCTTGACACAGTCCATTGTGCCAGATAGTATTTTGTCCGGTATCTTCCATTGTTAAGAGGGGTAAGGACCCCAGTGCTTTTTCTAATTATCATCCTATCACTATGTCTTGTTTTGATGGTAAGCTATTTGGATATGTGCTGCTACCGGCCATTAACTCCAACTTCCAGCTGGTTTTAGAAAAGGTGTGGGCTGCATTTAAGCTCACCATATAGTGGATAGACTAACGAAACAAGCCGTTGCTAAAAAAAAAGTCCCCTGTATTGTTTGACCATTGATATATCAAGTGCCTTTGACAATATAATTCATTCAAATGTTTTGCTCTGTCTAGCAACGTCTGGCGTTAACCTTTCTATTGTTTCCGTGCTTAAGTATTAGTATGCTAATTGTTCAATTAGGGGAAGTGGAATAGTACTGTAGGTGGGCATATTCCTGTT
>NW_028300458.1:0-5000 GCF_049724085.1 Artemia sp. Qi Xiang Cuo
CAAAATTATCAGGTAAAATTGTCGCTTCGTCGTTTGAAGGTCTTAACATTAGGTCTACTTCTGTATTATTTTGTATATGTAGGTAGTTGAAAGAGATGTTTTTTTTTGTCAAATTGATCTTAAATCATCACATTCGAAAACAAAATAAGAAATAAATTAGTTCTTGGGAGGATGTTTAGTTGCCCTCCAGTCTTTACGGTCTCTTAAAAAGCACACTAGAACAAAAAAACAACAAACAGAAACGCATCCGTGATCAGTCTTCTAGCAAAAACATAAATTCTACATATGTGCAGATAGGTGATCATAACCCCCACAATAACATTTTCTGATACGCTGAATCTGAAGGTCTGATTTATATTCAGATTTATTAACTTTTTGGGGGTGTTTCTCCCTTTTTCGAACATCAGGCTCCCTGTTTTCAAAATTCCTTTTTCTTCTGAGGCTTGGAGCCTTTGGTGGGTAGATATTAAACGTAATAAAATTTATATATTTGCAATCTGCATAAAAACCCAATTCTTGTCAATTGTTATCAAAATTCCATTTTTGAGTTTCGGTTACAATTGAGCTAAGTCGCTCCTTCATTACAATTTAACACTATGAACTATTTGATAAAACTTATTTTGGCTAACGTCCTATTTTTAATTAATCCTGTAGCAAACCGGAGTTTTTGAAGCACGATTCACGCTATTAAAGCTTAGTATTTCTGAGTCCAGTTGAAATGTGCACCATTTTAGAAAATTCTCTTTTTTGGGGGAAGCTTCTGGTTCCTTTACGTGTACGTAAAGGACTGAATTACCCTTACAGGCGTCTTCTTTTCTTCGATATATTTGCTTACTTGGTTATTCAGCGTAAGCAGCGAATTTATGGCAAATCCAGGGAAGAATTTTTTTTTGAAACGCTTTCTGGGTATCATTACAAAAATTACGTTCCTCGCAAAAACATAAGTTGTTCCCACAAAAGGATTTTCGTTCTTAATTAGAAAAAAATTACAAAAAAACACTTTTTCCACAAAATAAGTTTTTCAAAGAAAAGTAAAGAACTCCATTAAACAAAAAATTAGCAAAAATAACATCAAATAATCTACCAATCGTGAAACTGCCACAAATCAGCATCGATAAATAAATAAAACCCAAAATGAACAGAAATTACAATAATTAACCGAGTCAAACTCAAAACGAGCAGAAATTAACATAAGTTGGGCGCGAAACCCCTATGCCTTCCCAAGGCCAGAACAAAATTTGCACTTTCCTAAAAAATACAAGTGAATGTGCATTGTCAGTTTAATATTCATATATTGATATTTAGTAATCAAAATGTTAATATCATTTTATTTATTAAATGTGTAAAAGTAAAACCATTTGTATTTTTTCAGTAAAGTGCAAATTTTGTTCGTGTCTTGGGAAGGCATAGGGGTTTTGCGCCCAACTTATGTTAATTTCTGCTCGTTTTGAGTTTGACTCGGTTAATTATTGTAGTTTTTGTTCGTTTTGGGTTTCATTTATACGAGTTGCACTTTACTTTCACCTTGTTTCCCAAAAACTGTTTAAAATTATGGTTTTTTTCGTAGTTGTTTTCGTTTTTGGTTTACTGTTCGACTTGAAAGGAATTCTGAAACTGGACATCAATTATTTCATCAGATAAACGTTAGCACGCTAAAGTGAAATTTGACTCGTATATTCTTTGGGTATTAAGCAATTAAGTGTTTTAATCTGATAAGAAGAGGTTTAATTTCTTTTAATTTCCAAGATATAGATTCCTCTCCCTTATGATTTTCGTAATAATTAACCGTTACCGCATATGCTTGGGGATATTAAGCGTTTTGAATTTGATAAGAAGGGGCTTAATTTGAAAAAATCATAGAAGTTATCTATGTATTGTATTTCTTCTTATTAAGAAATCATCCATTTCATTTTTTTGTCCATGCTATTTAAATAAAATCATTATTCTAATCCTTTATTTATTCGTTAAATCAATATTTATAATACTCTTTAAATATATGATGTCAGGCTCAATTACTTGAACATCATCATCATCAGCACTATTTTCTACTATCACTATATTCACCAGTGGGGGCATGTCATAATATAACCGCTCGTCATCTTCGACACAGAGCCGACCCGAAGGCCCCCTCCTCACCAAATCATCTGAAGTATATGCTAGCCGATCCTCGGTGTAATGAACTTCCATAATACAATCTGTAGAATCGGTGCTAGCATCACAAAGAAGAAGCTCCTCGCCTCTGGTGAGCTCCCACTCGGCCCATACATTATCGCCATCATGAGCACTCTGATTAACATAATTATCCCATATGGATTGTCCCTCTTGCATATACTCAGGGGGTTCCTATAAATGAAATAAACAAATAAGAAACAGAATTACTTTACATTTATCAATTAATACATAATTTTCATGTCTAAGATTTAACAATTTGGTGGATATGGATTGTTTACATACCGGCGGGATTTAATGTCCTTAGTAAAGGCATATACGAAATTTAATGTCCTCAGTAAAAGCCTGTACGAGATTTAATTTCCTTAGTAAATAAGTGACATTAACGAGAATGAAGGGCACATCAACCGAACGCCGTCAACGAGAGCTTAAATTAACCACCACCAAAGTGTCACAATGTCATCCGTGCGTTACCACCCCCTCAAAAAATAGGGGGGTGGAATGAGTTACTCAGAATCATGAACACACTATTTTTTACACACTGCTTGTAAGTATAGCCGCGACATCGGAACACAAATATAGTAGGGGTTCTATCATTTGCTTTGTTAGCATAGGGACATTTCGCAGTATAAATGCACTTAGGAAGGTCAAGGCTTGGCTAAAAAAATGGAATTGTCAGTGAAAAACTCACGAATATAGCTCTTAATATGGCTTTTCAGTGTGTTTCCCAACAAAAATATGCAAATACGATAAAAACAGGCGAAATTCCTTTTTAAAAACAATATGAAACTTTAAACAGGGCTAAAGAGAACCATAATATTGATAAAAAAAATTTGTCCTTAGTAAACGCATATACGAGATTTAATGTCCTCAGTAAAAGCCTGTCCGAGATTTAATTTCCTCAGTAAATAAGTGACATTAACGAAAATGAGGGCACATCAACCAAACACCGTCAACCAGAGCTTCGATTAACCACCACCAAAGTGTCACAATGTCATCCGTGCGTTACCACCCCCTCAAAAAATAGGGGGATGGACTGAGTTACTCAGAATCATAAAGGCACTATTTTTTCAATGAAAATAAAAAAAATTATATTTTTCAAGGAAATCCCAATAGAATTGTTATTAAAATCATTAGAGGGAGGGATAGGGGAATCAGTGCCTCATTCATCATTTAGCACTAGAAAGTCGATCAGCCATGGATTGTCACCATAAATGAAATTCCTTAATGAAGAAATAGTTTGTTTTTTCACCTTACAATGAACATGCTAGAATTGATACATTGATCCCTTCCCTGTTTTAAATTTTTATAAAAGCCACTTAATCATCTGTTAAACCCTTTTTGCTTTCATCAAATACGTGTCGTTTAATTTGGCCATAAAAGGAAACTCTTGAATCGCGCATACAAAAACTTTAGCGTAAAGGGGCGAGATATTGACTAGGGGGTAAACCCCTTAATACATGTGATAAAAACATATAAATATAGAAGTTTCGTTATGTAAGTTAATTCGTAAGTTAATTCATAACTCAATTTTGAGAAAGCCATTTTTAGCCAACAAATTTGTAAACCTGCTCTTCTTAATCAGATAGTGAGAAAACATCCCTTTACAGGTAGAAGAATGTAGTGATTTGATTATTTTTTATTTATTCTCGCGGCTGGTCAACTCTGTCAATATGGGGCTTGCAATTCGTTTAAGTTGGTTCACCTATTATTGGTTCCTGATGTGCGCTTTGGATTAAGAAATTTATATGTGTGCTTTTCATTTGCTTTTAGTATATTCGAATTTATATTTTCTAATTTTTGCATTATCTTTCTCTATATTTTTAATACATTTACGGTTTTATTTTTTAATGTTAAAATTTTTATGGCTTATGTTTTTTTTTTTTATAGGTTAATTTCACGGGCCAAAACATTTGGCATAACGCAAATTTCAATGTTTTTTAAGAAATGTGTTTGATTTTTTTTCTCTATGCGGTAATTACTTTTTGAATAATAAAGTGTGGCGCTTCTGTCTGCATATCTGTATAACATTATTAATTATTCAATGATATTTCCTTTTTTTATTTGGTGTTAATTGTTACTGCTCTGTCTTAAAGTCTGGGGAGCTTTTGCCCTCTTATTCATTTGGTTTAGGTTTACAATGACTTGAAGGTAGTTCCTTTTATGGTTGTTTTTATATTACTTTATGACTCTAATATGTTTCAAAATGAAGGGCTCGGTAAAGTTCACCTGTTGTGTGTATGTTTAATTTATATTTTACCCCCTAGGTACGCGTTTTTACTATACTAGTGCTTTTTTGTGGTTCTTTGTCAGGGGCTAAGCCCCCCTAAAATTTGAATTTACTAGTAAAACGTTTTTTTTTATTTTTTTTGGGGAAATAAAAAATGAAAGTGTACTCACATTGAAAATTGACGAATCCATTGTTTTCAAAGTTAATAATATGTAGTGTATTATAAACAATGTGTTAAAACATAATGAAAATTGGAATGCAGTATATGAGCATTATATAGGGTTTTTGCTTGAGTACATTATACCTTGCCAAGTTTTTTAAAAAACCAACTAATCAAGTTACCATATGGACTAACCGTCGCTCTCTCTAACCGATTGACCCCAAAAAAATTAGTGTCACATTAGAAAACCCGTCTGGTAAGGCAAGTACCGTTCGTAGTAATAGGTGACTGACCCGTGGTAAGGCATATTACGCAATCACTGGCTGGAACAGCATATAGGATACTACTAACATTCACTAGCGTTTTGAATTGACACCCTTAGTCTTTTGGAACACATGTAGTTTGAAACATTCCCTCCTTTCTTAGTGATAAATCATGTGT